>NW_020273045.1:1617739-1760785 GCF_003268045.1 Sipha flava
GTGTGTGTGTGTGTGTGTGTGTGTGTGTGTGTGTGTGTGTGTGTGTGAGTGTATGTGTGCGCATTTGGGCAAAATAAACTTTACTACTTGTCGTAGTACTGGAGAAAGGGAGATAATGTGCGCAAACGCGTGAGCCTCGAGTTAGGGGAAGTTGGAACGGTAGGGCGGAAGGATCCGACGGCGGATGAGCAGCTGGTGCGCGCTTGATCAGCCGAGTGTCAAATCTCAGTGGCAAAACGTTTCACTCGACACTCTATACATATATACTAAATTCATCCCCCTACCCCTTACTCCAGTTCTATCGCCTCCAATGCGTATATTTACATCACCACCAAAACCGTTTCATTCTCACCCCTGATTTTCCTCCCCTTGGTCTGGCTTCGGCAGAAATAATACATATATATGTATTGTATATATGTATATGTGTATATATATATATATATCTGTTTGTGTGTGTATAAATACAAATGCCTTTTACAAAGGACATGCGGAACGTGTGTGTATGTATGTATCTGTGTGCACTACGATTCTAAATAAATGAGCAGACGCGGTTCGGAGGAGAAGTAATTCGTATTCGGTTCTCTTAATAAATATTATGAGTTTTATACATATATTTTTTTTTTTTTTTTTGCATAAAAGTAACGTTGAAGCGAATACTTGAACGTCGATTTATCGTACAACAACCATTGTGTTCACGAGTAATATGACGACGACAACGACGAATAGCGTTAGCAATAATAATATATACTCGTATTTGTATGTCTTACTCCAAAAAAATTATAAAAAATAAATTCCAGTAGGTATAAGATAAAGGTTCAGACAAGAAAGATAGAATGTGATCTATGAACTGTTAAATTTTTGGTTTGAAACTGATGATCTAAAGTTGACAAATAGATTTCTTTAATGAATACAATCAAATTATAACCAAATAATTGTAATATTGTAATCGAAGGACACTAAAAAACTGTTTAAACACGTTTTATTTAATTCATTTTTATACCTGTTAATTTGTTTTTTAATTTATTGTAAATATATTATTTAAATTTTTTGGTGATTATAAACAAGAATTATATAAATTATAAATCCGTGAAATAAATTGAAAGTAACTACGTACGTTTAAGGTTTTGAGTAAAGCGAGAAATGTATTTATTATGGCGTTTAAGTAGTTTTTCATATAATAATAACCGAATCTAAACAAGTTTTTTATCTAATTTGATTAAAACTGTTGTACAAATAAGAGAAATTTATTTTTATCGAGTTTTTTGTATTTCTTTTCTTTGTATTACCACTTTATTAATTCGTGTCTACATAAGTGCAAGTACATCTTGTATCAATATGATATGAGTAAGTCGTATTTGTAAATAATGTACAAAGTCTTAAACCATCAGATGTAATATTGGATATTGTTATTAGCTAAAAAATTTAAAAACTATTTTAATTTGAAGCCGAAATGTATATAATAGTTAGTAAATATGCATGCAATATATTATATTTGGATAAATAATATATACACACCGAAATTAGGTAATGGAATTAAATTTCTTTAATTAAAATAATATTACCATTGAAATTATCCATCTAATTGAATCGAAAACGCATTTGGAGTAAATTTTTAAATTTAAAATATTGTGTACATTTTATCGACATTAGAGAATCGTAATTTAAAGGGTTAGAAAACATAAACAACCTTTTTTTATTCTGCTATTTAAATTTCTTTCATTCAATACATTCTACAATAATATATATAGAAACTCATAATCAGGGGCGGAGCTAGGGGATAGAAGACGGGGATTCATTCCCGGACGTAACATTTTAGAGGGTGTAATTTTTGTAATTATTAACAACTGATTTGATATTTTTAACTTCGTTAAATACTGATAGTAGGTAAAAACTCAATTAGTATGATTGTATATTAATTATTAGAAAAAAATTCTCATGAATAGTATTTGATTATTGATCTATGGTAGGGCGTAATTTTAGCATTTTTCCCGGGCGTAAAAATTCCTATTTCAACCTTTGCTCATAATAATCTATTCAAAACCTATTCTTGATGCAACACCTACAATACAATTTGTACATACTTCACGAATTACATTATTTGGTTTTCAACTTTGACCAAACATATTCTGTTCAACTTGGAGTTGATTAAAAAATTCTATATCCTTTCATAAAATTTCTATTCAACACATTTATCAGTTTATGCTTAATTTTGTGTTATATAAAAGTTCTCATTATTCAGTAAATCAGTCTATAATGCATGTTTTTTTTTTTTTTTTTGTAATCTAACAGGCTGAATGTTATTTATTTTTTTTCTATGTATCCAGCCATATAGAAGAGATTTAATTACTTTGAAAAGATTTTTTTATTTAAAGCTTAATCTAATGTGTTATTTTTTTAGAATGATTATAATGACATAACCTATATTAATTTCTGATTTATTCAAAAATAATGATAAACACAGTTGATATTTGATATTTGATATCAAATATGTATTATGTAATAATATTATGGTAAATTGTAACCAACAAATTGCCTCACGTTAAATTGTGTAACAATAATATGAAGTTTGATATCTTGATCAAAAAAATCGTCATTAATGTGCACGTACACAAACGGTTCAAATAAAAATACAATTATATAATAAACCGAAAATAATTATTATTACGAACGCACATGTCACTCGTTTTGAATTATTATACTATATTCGTTTAATATTTAAATTAAGTTATGAAAAAACAAGTAGTCATATTATCGTTTTTCATATGTAAAGCATGTATAAAAACAAAATTAAAACTAGTTGAATGGTTAAATTAAGTTAATTATTTTACAAAATTAGTATCAAAATGATAATGGACAATCCTAGAATTATTTTATTAGAGTATATGTGTTAGTCATTTAATATGGGAATAGCTGTATAAATGTTTAATGATGTGCGCTTTCCGAATTCAAAAAGTTGACTAAAAGTCACTATCAGAACAATTAATTAGTTTCAAAATATCAGAAATAACAAAGATTAAGTATTAAAACTCTATGGAAATATCAAGCGTTTGTTTTGTAATTAATTTACGAAAACAAAACTTATCGCTCATGGAGCTATTAAGTTATTAATCCCAACTTCGGTCTAAGTACCTTAATCATAATTTAGTGTTTGTTAATGTTAATGGAAATGAAATACGTTATATGAATGTATTTAATTATTTGTAAAGTACTGACGAAGTGTAGACACTAATTTTTAATTATGATGTATTGTGTACAAAATAATAAAGAAATTAAAGTGTATAGTAAAAAAAAAAATGACAACAACTGTTAATTAAGATTTATTTGAAACAAGACTCAAATATATTTTATTCGGTCGCTATAATATTTATAGCACGAAAAAAATATAGTAAACAATTTGATTTTACTCTTATGTTATCATATATTCATAAATGTTATACATTCAATAATTTCGTTTTACTATTAATTATACTATCATTCAGAGGTTCAGAGAAAAAGAAGATATTTTATTAGTTGTATTTTTTCACACACGTCAAATATTAAATGTGTATCGCTTTTTTATAGGTATTTTTGTACAATATTACAGTTATTAATTTTATCGAAACTCGAGTTGTGTAGTTACATATATATTTCACTGAACGGATTCAATATAAAAAAAATAGAACTTATTAATTTTCAGGAAAATAATAATCTCTTTTGTGTTACTTGCGCAGTGACGGTGCGTGGTTGTCACGATATTCTTACTCAGATTAGCCGGTAACAAGGTTGCCACTTATTGGTCGAAAATGGTACTATGGTCTATTGATTTTTGCGGTCGCTAAGGTTATGGGTTCCGGTAAAAGGAGGGGCGTTAAATCCTAAAACGGCATGGCTAGAGTAAGGAGCAACTTACAGAACAATCCTGTTAAGTTGTTCATAAAGCGAAAAGTAATTCACCAAGAGTGGAAATTGACGTACAAGAAGATTAAATGGGATGCGCAATCCCAGATGCCGTTCCATTTTAGGATTTAATATCGGGGGAGGGCTGATCAAAGGGAAAACGTCTCGAATTTTCTATTCACCAGGACGTGCTAATATATATATGTATATATAAAAAAACCCATACAAATGTCTCTCATATGTGGCGGGTAAACGGACGATTTGATACATTTTAAAATGAATCTGTTACCGTGATTCTACTAATCAACAATGAATTCTGAAAGAATATGGACATTAATTTAAGTATTTTTAAGCATAACTACCCTGCGTCACAATGGTTTAAATAATTGATTTTTAAAGAGCATATTCCGGATTAGAGAATTACAATTGTCAACTTAAATTAGTGAGATGAATTATTTGGATGGTGGGAGTTAAAATTTATTTTACTTATCGCTGAAAAACCGGGAAGGAAAAACATTCTTAACTATCACGTGCATTAGTACGTCTATGTTATATTAATATATATTCATCGGTGAAACTAAGTGCTTATCAACATTTACTTTATGAGTAAGTGAAATACAAATACAAATAAAAATATTTCGATTATCGAAATATTAAATACAATATTAATTGAAGTAATATTGAAATTATAATACTGCTTACCCGATTAGCAGTATTCTGCTTCGATAAAAAAAAATTATCTAGACATAGACAAGATATCTGAATTTAAAATTATCTAGATATAGATAGATAAAATAATTTTTATCTAGATATTTATAAAAGGTATCAACATTTTCATCCGTTTGTAGGCAAACTTTTTTGGTCTTAGGTAATAATTGTATTATGTAACGATCCATTTCAAAATATAAAATATTTCACCAATAAAATAAAATCGAAAGTCATAGACAAAATTATGAAAAATATGAAAACGGTCTGACGATTAACACTGAACACGTTGTGGATGAGAGTGCGCTGCGTACAGTACAAGTTTTTAATAAATAACGGACATTTCACGCCTAATATTTATTTTATTGTGCAATAATATTATGACACATTAAAGTACGAATTCATAAAATTGAGGTCCGGTAATGACAATTATTTAGAGCACATGATTACATGAACAATGGACATAATTTATATTTAAATATTGAATTTAAGGCGGTCGAATGATGGAAAACGATCAATTTCTGTGATGGTATAGCGTAATGCGTATTGCAATATTGCTATTTTCTTATCAACAATTATTTCTGTATTTTAGTATTTATAAACCATCTACCGCGCAGCTGCAATAATAACTAGTTTAGACCTTTGGTGCGTTATCTCTGGTTCTAATATTCTTGTAAATGCTCTTTCAGCGTTCGTAATACCACAGAACAATAGTAATATGGGCATGAGACTTCCTCGTATAGGCCATACTATGAAATTATAAATAACTCTCACCTCCCATGCATATTATGTAGGTAATATATGTCTATATACATAATAAATTGTTATTGTTCATAATTAATAATAAATTCTATGTAAAACTATTTTAGAACCATTTTTTGCAAATAAATATACAAATGAAATGTCTTATTTAGTTATTTTATATTGAATGATACAATTGTAGATTAGTTATTACTAACGATTAGGTACAGATTTTGTGAATTATCTAGATAAATTTATCTAGACGACTATGATTTTTATCTAGATGAAAATTAGATGTCAATTTTATTTTTTATCTAGATAAGATAATGATATGAAGTTTTTATCTAGATAACATCTCTAGATAAATTTATCTAAAGCACAAAACTGCCGATTAGTGAGTAGGTATACTTTAAGCAAAATTTTAAATTTAAAATATTCATTATACCATTCAATCATACTAAATGGTAAAAAATAATTTAAAATAAATAGTGTAGATTTAATAAAATGTACAGCCAAAATAAATTTAATGATAACTTATAATATTATGGTTACTAAAATTTAGATAAAAATGTATTTTACAATAGGTACTACTAAGTTTTTTATATTACAATTTTAGTAACCTAGCACTTTTGGCTAAAACTAATAACTACCTTTACTATCAATAGTTAAAACAATAATATAAATATATATATATACAGATAATATATTATATATAATTAAGTCGGTATGTATATAAGACCCAGATTTAAATTGTAAAGAATTACTACGTACCTTTTACAAAAAATAAAATTACTAAATCGTACTTATTTACAATAAATAATTAGTATACATTATAATAATAATTTATTTATTACACTAAGATAAATACGATTTAAATTTTATTAAACATAATAGTTAAAAATGAAAACGAGATAAAATACGCGGCTTGTTAATTTAAAGTTAAGTTAAGTTTTTGAGGCATTTCGGTTTCATAAAGTTAATTTATTTAAAACTAAATTATTTTTCTTTTGAGTTTTTTTTTTTCTTTAACGTAACTTGTACTTACATGTTTTTAGTGCGATTCAATCTAATTTGAACTTCTTACAAATGAGTAGAAGATACTTTTTTGAACAAAAGACTTACATTTCATTTAAAACTTGCATGTAAATCTTTGACATGCGTTGGCTAATTTTTATTGGATTAGGAAAAAAAATGTCATATTTTATTAAAACTATTAATTACTTTGAAAAAGTTTTAAATATAATAAAATCGAATATGAAATACAAGAAATATGAAAAAAAAAAATAAGAATTATTCCATTGTAATAGAAACTTCATTGTTGTAGTATATATTTTAAAATTGTGATTATTTACACATTATAATTTTCCCATTATCATTTATTGTTTGAAATATGTTTCTTTCAGATATTTTATAAAAACTATTTTCTTTTTTTATGAATTTTTTGTCATTTCTTTAAAATCCCTTACAACTGCTTAATGTTTTTTTGAGAATTATCTAAAAGTAAAATTACCCAGTGATGTACTAGAAAAGTTATAATGAATTTTTTAACATGTTACTTGAACAAGACTGTAACAGTTTATAGTTAAATAATATTATTGGTCTCGGTGATTAAGTCGGAAAATATTTTATTAATTTAAATTTATAAAAACAGTAAAAAAGTGCATTATATAACTTACTCAAAAATCCCAACCTAAGTTTAAAACCACTTGTCTTATAAATAATTATAGGCGTGTATATTTATCTAGCTTGATTTAGTTGAAAGTTCGTTAGGTTTGAAATTAATTAAATTAAAGGAAAAGCTAATACTCGTAAAATGTAAATATGTATATATATATATATTTAATGTCATTTATTTCTTCGAAATATAATAGACCCCACTGAACAGGTTTGTGTTTGAGCCTAAATATATATTTATTTAATATAATATATTCAATTATTATATTTTTAAATGATTATTTAAGATAATAGATTAGTTCACATAAAGTTTTCAATAAAATAAAAAATTAAAACAGCCTTATAAAGATAAACACATAAATACGTACTTCAATTTAATTTAACATTATTATTGAATGTTTAATCATTTGTAACCTTAAATCTCTGTGACATTCAGAATTTTATTCCACGAAGCAGTCCAATACATTTTAACAGACAATCCCTGTGTACGCGTACCCTTTCGGTTTGTACAGATTTCGCTTCCTTTTTCAGCGTCGTTTGTTAGTAACTTTTTGCCACGGGCCACTTTTGCAGCAATACAGATGCAATGATCGGACGGCCAGTGAAGGTAGGGCACCCATCTCTCATTACCGAATGACAAATCGTTCAAGTGAAAACTAACTTACGCACGTTGTTATTAAGTCTTATTTCGTAACCTAACCTAACCTAACCACCTAACTTCCTGTGCATCCCGCCAAACACGGCTGGGATGAAATGGAAAAACTTGCCTACCAGCCAGTGAAAGTCAGTAAAGTCAGTAACGATAAAAACAATAACCGATATTATTCGTTCGCGACGCACGCTGTGCGTACGACACGCGTTCGTATTATAATTAAGACGGTTAGGATTGCCGCAGCGGTCGCGTGCCGTCGTGCCACGCGCGCATCGACCATATGTTTTGCGACCGCGGCAATCGAGGAAGTGTTAACGTGCGTGGATCGTCAGTATGACCGACCGTCGGGGTGCACGGAAAAGGGACACCGTTATCTGGCACATGCCATCTGCGCAGTGACCTCCGACGGATCCGGTCGCCTAGATAGCGCTGATAATTTATGCGCCTCCTTGCAACGTGCCCTAAACTCGCCCCGTCCCGATGTCCGTCCTGAGCACCATAAAATCCCCGTTCACTAATGATTACACAACAGTTCATCCGCATGCCCAAAACTTTTACCACCGTACCACGACTAAATCGGATGCACTACGCGTCGTGTAAACTCGGTGGCGCGTCGCAAACGACACGGGAATAACTATCGGTCGGTTTTCTATGTAACTATCTAAACAATAAAAGAACAAAAAAAAAAAAAAACAACCAAACCGCTGCCAGTATATAATGTTAGAAATATGGATTCCGTTTACAGATATGATATCAATCCAGCGATGACGAGATCACGGGGTGATGGACTATGTTTCCGAATTCCTGTATTTAACCACCTTGTAAATATTCATCTTCGATAAGTACCCATAACAGATCACGAAATGAAAAGTCAAACTTATTGAAGTTTGAAATCGAATAAAAGTGGGTTTGCAACAGTTACACATATTTCCTAAATAACGTTACTAGTAGTTGTATTGTATGTTCTTACTAATGTTTGTACAATCAGATAAGAGTTTAAATTGAATTAATCAAACATAATATAAAGATTACATTTTTTTTCTTGTTCTTAACTACAAACAAATATAAATATCAGTTCTTCGGATAAGTCAATCAAATAAGATAACAATATTACGTATATAAAAGTAATACAAACAATGCATTTTCCTCCCAAAAACCCTTTTATTTAAAAAAAAAAAATTACCAGCGTGTTGACGAGCATTTCAGTTGACGTTATTGGTGAAACTACGGTCCGGATCAACCTAACCTTTGCTTCTCATGCCAGAGTCATGATCTACTGATCTCATAATAGTTGCAATAACATTCATTAGTTTTTGACTATACTAAAATCTTTATGACGGTAGACTCTGACTCCCACGCGTTCAGTAGGTAAAAATCATCCATGAGAAACACGAAAATGGAAGTTCCGACCCGAATAAAATGCATCTAATAAATATACATAACTTCACAAATAAAAATGTTAATAAATAAAAATGTCCTTCTCAGTAATTTTTATTATTGTAGGAACTTACGTATCGGTATATGTTTATTCGTCTTGAAACTTACATATGTAACCGCTTCGTATGGGAAACTTATTAGAAAACTTCGTGTGAGAACTGACCAAACCCAGATAATCGAAAGATTGCTATTCAGATTTTCGATGGCAGGTCGACTAACGTCCGCTGTATCATAATATGATTATAATAGCCAATAATCTTTTGTCGTCAAAATATTAGTCAACTTGGGTAAATTTCAAGAGAAAAGATAAATTATCGTCACTTGAGGCATCACATAGTGATATGAAAACGATTTTTAGCTTCAAAGTTGTGCTGCATATGATTATGCGAAAAATCAAACCTATCATTTTAAAAGATGCTGAGTCCAATATATGCATACATTTTTTATTTTGGCTCCTAATTATGTGATCAGCATAGGGTGTACTATTTTTAAATTTTAAACAATTATATTTTACATTAATTTACACATTTTTAAATGTTGGTCAAACTAAAATTTTGTATACGTTTTTTAATTTTTATGTCCCTTAATAAAAGCCCATAGGAGCAATGGAGAGGAATTACCTTGTATTTTAAAAAATCTTAACATTTTCATATTTTAACAGTGTTTATTCTTTTTTTTACAAAATAATAATAATAAATAAACAAATAAAACAACTTAATCGGGTTGTGATTAATATTCATCATGCAAATCGTCTGAATCACTTTCAATATTACAATACTCGGAATCGGATAATATGAAAAGTGATTGTACTTCAGAGAAAAAGGCAAGTTTATTTAAATTTTTAAATTTTTGAATTGATGAAATTAAAGGATTCAATAATACTAATAAAATATGAAAGAGATCTTTATTTTTAATAATTTTAAACACTTTCCGAGTAGACACTATTTGATAATTCTTGATAGGCGATTCCAGATCTTCTTTTGAAAATTATCTTAAAAATATTTAATTAATTAATTTTCAATTTCTGCTTTAATTAAAAGTACACAAACTTGTATCAAAAGTATCACTTGAATAACAAAATACTTGTATATGAGACAAAATTAAGAATATGGGTCAAATCATTGTAACAATATTGAGCACTTTAAAGTATATATAACCATAGTATAGTAAAATTAGTGTTTGGAAATAACGTCGTTCGTAAACGCATGTTAACGCATTCACGATCATATTTTGTGAACAACACGCTAACTTCACTAGTTCTTTTCAAATAAAACGTGAATGTGATCCACACTTATATATTCAATGAATTTGAACGACTTTTGGAATGTTCAAATTTATTTACCATATTAAAAATTTATCTGTAAATAAAAAATATTAATTATAATATGTTTAAGTACCTATATGTTTTAAACATAATATAAAATATACCTTATACATTTTGTGAAGGTCCATTTACACAAAATGCAAGTAGGTGATTTTAAAATAAAAATATTAAAAGAATGCGTTAATTAAAAAAAAAAAATTATAAACGTGATTGAGTTCTTTTTTTACGCACTGGACATTGACGTAAACGAGTTCAATTTTTAGTGAACATTCCAAACATTGATTAAAATATACTAAATGACCTGTATACATTTACAACGGCAATACCGAGTATTAATACATGTAATAAACCAAAGCGCATGTTGTGAATCTAATAAGGACGTTTTTTAAATTAAGAAATGCAGATAAAGGTAAATTAAATCTAGTTAATTTTAAACATTTGAACATTAAATTTTAAATTCACGTTGGTCTGATAGTTGTAAAATTAAGTAAATTTAATTCACGGCTCATTGAAAATAAAGTATATATTAATTATAACTTTCAATAATTTGATTTTCAACACAAAAAAAAAAAAAAAACAATGATTTATAGACAAAAATATATTTAAACTGAGTAAATGTATGATAAAATTAAAATATAGTGATTTAACTGATTGCGGTGAAACAAAACCTTAAAATAAATATCATAGTCAATAATTATTAAATTAAAATATTAAGCGAAATCGTATTATACTATGCAATCAAAGTCGGATAATTCGTGAATATGTTATCCAAAAGTATTATAAAGATTATAAATATATTACAACTATAGTAAAGAAAAATAATTTAAAATGATCGATGAATTAGAAAACATTTAAAAAATTGATTTTTTGCAAGCTACAAACGGGGATCATCCCGTCAACCGAGAGAGGTAACAAATATAATTGTTACCTTCTCGGAGATGAAATACCTACTGCTTTTCGATGTGATGATTCTTCAGTTATGTACAGGCCGGAATTAGTGATTAAACGCTTTTTCTGTGACAATAACCTCTCGAATATCGGTTTCATGTTGATTCGTTACGATGTCACGAAACCAAATTCGTTACGACACTGATAAGACGAAACCATTTATATGAAAAATCATGAAAAATCGATACAAATCAATATAAGCCACCCAAAAATAAGTTGATAACAATAATAAAAGTAATTTTAAAAACTGTAAAATTATTAACTATAATATATTATATACTTATATTATAAATATAATACATATTTAATTAGTACTATTATTACTATTAAATTAATTATTACCATCAATTATTGAATGAAGAAAAACTACAATAAACATAAAAATCATATTATTATTATTGTTATTATTTGTTATTTTGTATTAATTTTGAGCAACGCCTTGTGATAATTTGAAGCGATTTTGATTAAAACAAATATAATTAACTACCATTAATTATAGTTTAGTGTTGTGCAATAATACCAAGTATCCATCTAAAATGGCATTAGTTATCGTTTGTTAATTATGTACCAGAAACAATCGTACAGCGACACTGTGATCGTCTGGTGCACTCATCACTTCGTCAGCAGATATTGTTTACACAAAAGAAAAACAGTTGAGTATACACATATAATGCACACACACACACACGGATATATACATATATAAATTTGAAAGTAATGTGTAAAGATACGTAAATATGATGTTGGGTGGTAGGAAAAGGTTTTTCACTCGTATATTAGTATATATATATATATTATTTGAGTGTACGCAAAGTGAATATACATATATATATATTAAAAAAAAAAAAATGATTATAATAATAACAGACGCGGACAATGATAACTGCGAGAACAATGCATTTGACCGGAGGGGAAAGAGGAAAAACAGGCGTTGCTCATGTATTCGTATGTTACACAGACGATTGCATTTTCAAAATTGCAAAGGTCTTGGGCGTCTCGCCCCCTACCCCCTTCTCGTCACCCCGTTCGCCAAACGACTGTCGTTTGCATTGTGCGTCCGCACGCAAATTTACAATTCGCAACCATTGTCTCCGGTTCGGTCTTTATTCGTACAGTGAAACAATACCGCAAAGGTTCAACGTTACCACTTTTGCCATTATTTGAATTATTATTATTATTTCTTTTCTGTTTCCTATTCTCTGTTTTTCTTGCTAAAAGAGCAAAAACGTATACATTACTGTAGGCGACAACCATGCACACAAAGACCGCCTCGCTGCAAAAACTGCGATGTTTTATGCACGATTATAATGTGTATAATATACTCTTTACGCAATATTCAGCCATGTACCCTGATTTTCGCAATAAAGGACGTGAGAGGTTGATGAAAAGAAATTCATATCACACCGAGGAAAAATGGAATCAAATACTCACCCATTGATCAGAATTGAGAAATGGGCGAATATATTTTTAATTCCAGTTATAGTATTCAGATATATACCGTTTTCATTTCAAATCGTATAATATCAGCATCGCGCGTTAATTGATCAATATAAACCATTTAATTGAGTCTAGATTACTATACTAATGTATAAGTATACTGAAAATTAAACATTACACGCACCTATAAAATATACTGGAGTATTATCGTCAACGATCCAATGAGTCTCGATCTATTGTAAGATAATTTAATAGCATATTTTATTACAATATTGTTTTGTAGATATTATTCCATAAACCATATACGAATTAAAAATATTGAAACGTTTGTATCAATTCCAACAGAGGGGAAAAAAACATTCCATTTTATAATACCAACAGCGAAGTTGTGTTATTATTTCTTTCGCCCTTAAGGGGCTATACTATTATGTTCATCCGAACTCGTATTTCTTTTTCGAAAATATAATTTACTGTTATTTATGTACACAAGCGTACACACAGATACACACACACGCTCATATGTATATAAATATTTTTTCTTTATCTGAAAACATACTAGTTTTGGTAATGGCATAACGTTTGTACAAAAATTACTTTAATTCTTCGTAGGTTCCCGGAAATCTGTATCAGTTGCCTCGAGGACTGACATATATTATTGGCTTGCACAACGCATGAATTTACCATAGTCCTTGTTAGACCGCGTATAGTATAATTAAGGTGACCATACGTCCCGTTTTGAAAGGGACTGCCCCGTTTTTCGTATCTTCGTCCCACTGGTCACAGGAAAATTTTCGGCAAACTAAAACATCCTGTTTTCAGAAAATAGTAAAGCATAACGATAATCAAATTTAATCTATCTACGAGTTATTGTTTTTATTATATTTAACCATTATATGTGCACGTAACGTGTTTATACCATAACACTGTATGGTTGACGTTGAACGGAATCGAGGCTGTGTGGTGTATCGGAATATAACTATAGGTACTAAAAAAACATAAAAATACGTATTGTGGCAAATTATTTATCAATATGGACGTATAAATCTAAAGTGTTAAAATATACCGCAAGATCAGCAATGACAACAAATTATTTTTCAAAATTCATTATTTTGGTATCACAGTAATTGTCGACCGTTTTCTTTACGTAGACACTTTTTCTTTTATGTATTAAAAAAAAAAATAGTTGTTTTTATTAGAATTTAATTGTCTCTTAAAACTATAATAGTACTTCATTTTGTTGGTAATAATTAAATAAAAAAAATGGTTTTCAATCAAAATGATTTTTTTTCTTTTTGTATCTCGTTTTGACTAGAAAAATATATGGTCACCTTAAGTATAATGGCCGCAGGAGTAGAAATTGTACTCATTTATATAGATCCTTATATCCTTACAATATGTGTGTGTGAGAGAAAGAAGCGTTTGCGTACGCGCGCTTACGTTGTAGTTGTTAGGAAGGCAGCAGTCCTTTTATTCCCGTGTAATTTATCAAATTACATCGGCCGAGCGGTGTGAACATGCGTACGCGAAAGCAGAATCCCGTGGATCGGCAAACGTTTTAATCGGAATGAAAGCTTATTTTGGGATGCCAGTGACAAACTATCAGTTAGATTTTTAAACAACGCTGGTCGTATAATAATTTGTGTTTTTTAAATTACGCGAAAATGCATTGGCAACGTTAACAAAGTGAAAATGAAAATCACTATATGTTATTGAAGTACCTTAAAAAAGTCTATAAGACTAATCATTACATAACTGCCTGAGCACTCAATCATATACTCAAAAATAATACACGTTGTACCTTTAACCATAAATATTATTTATAGACCGTTTTTGTACGATATCTTATCATATCAATATTTTACAAATCCGTCCTGTCGTATGTATTATGTTATATTTTTTAAGACTATATGCTCATCGTCTCTTTAATGGAGCTCTAATAACATAAATAAATAAAGTTATGGTCACGAAAAAGATTTATTTTAACCAAACGTATACTTTTAGTATTGACGTTAATTACGGTCCTATACATAGTAATCGTAGAGGATCTAAACCAATCTTAACGATACGGTGTAGTTTCAATAGACTACGCTTTTTCGTTGAATAAAATAATCCCTTTTAATTAGTTATTAGATTTTTTATATTATATACGATGGTTTATTAGTCAATATAAAGGGATAAGACGCGCTTCCTGTATTCCTATATAGTATATGTTGTATGATTGGCAATTTTAGTGAAATAGTATCTTATAATAAACTAATTGCTTACATATGTTATAACAGTGAAGAAGGTATAAGAGAGTAATTTTTGAGTTTTTAACAAATATGTATGGGGACAAAATTATTGTATCAAAAAAATACTTAAATAAAATAAAACCTGAATGCCACTTTACAGTATAAAAAAATATTGAAATTTTAAGTATTCGATTAAGAAAATCTCCAATAGGTTTACGGATAAAAGAAGGTAGATAATATAAACTTAATACCATTTAAACTAATTCATGAAGAATCAGTATTTAGTTTTACTTTGATTCGCGAGTTCTTATTTTTGGAACTTGATAATATTTAGTATGCCAGAAAATGTTTTTCTTCTCAGTTAGTTTGACGCGTGTTTATTGTTATAAAATATAATTCTATATTGTTATGGATCACATAACATTTTATATGTTATTATTCATCCGGTGCATAAGCCTGGAACCATTCATTAACTAATTGCATGAAATTAAAATTAAAATTCCTTGAAATATTAGAAATATTAATTTACATTTTTTTGTTTTTTACCATAAGTGACAGTGGGTCCCATGAAGAATAATTAATTATTAAAAAAATTGTTTTATCATTTATTGATAGTTTAGTTAAGACGTTAAATGAAAAATGAACTTAAAAATTAATTATTATGTTAATAATTATTAATTTATTTGAGAACTTACATAATATGATGTGACACAAAAAATATTAAAACGGAAAGAGTATTTTATCAAAAATACAACAATTAGGTGGTACTTAACGTTTTTTTAACGACGATATTATAAAATCGAAACACTTAAAAACTGTTAAGGGAGGTTTTCGAACAAGGTTGTTTTATTGTTCTAGTATTTTTACTTTTTAAAATGAGAAAACTTCGGTGGAATTACAAAAAAAAAAAAAAAAATAATAATAATAATAATAATAATAATAATAAATACATAAATAAATGAATAAAAGAGAGAATGAGAAAAAATGAAACCTTCAATCGTCTGAAGTGTTTATAAAAGTTTTCATAACAAAGGGATAGGAGGAGCGTAAAGAGGGTAAAAAAAATGAAGACCTTTTAAAATACATTTTCTTGGAATTATCGTAATTGGTTTTTTAGTTGACGATATTCTAACCGGGTAGGTGTGAAGCACGTCTCCGATAACAAACGTATCCCCTTTGGCACTTTTTGTTCAATCTTTTATCCCCCACCTTATTGTTCTTGGGGACGACACGCTCTCCGTAATTCTAGACGAATTTTTTTTTTTTCTTCCCCGAAAACTTAACACTAGCTCCTGGCAGTGTTTAAAACTGGTATGAGACTTATGTTTTGTGTATTATTATTATTATTATTATTATTATTATTATATTGTTATTATTTTCATTCGTCCCGTCCGCATACGTTTTTATTGTCATTGATTTGTTTGTGTTTATCGGGCGCGCCGCGTGGGGGACTGCACTGTGGCAACGCGTCGTGCGTTTAAAATTGAATCATATTCGATCGGCTCACCCTCTGTCCTCTGGCCCGTTCTCCTCGCTCGTTTAATCCTTGTTTCCAGTTACGGCTAATCCCCGTGCCGGCTCTTTAATACGCGTTCGAATGACGCGCACCCGATGAAATAATAATAATAGTAATAACAACAACAACATAATAAGTAGGTGCATGGAGTTTTAATACGAGTTCAATCGTTAATAATACTACTGCGCTAATCACTTTCGGCCGTCAAATCCACGGGAGACGCGTTTCAAGGGACGAGACGTCGTCTCGATAACTCGCATTATAAACACGTTTAATTTTCCTGATTAAATTACGTTGCGCCCGCACGTTTGCGATAGAATATCGAATTTAATCATCCGGAACAACGAATAATATCATACCGGTGTCAGACTGATTTTGACATTCCTCATGTACAACCGTGTGTGTTGGCATTTGTAAAAATAAACCGTTTACATTTTGACTATTACATTTAATTCTGTAATAAAGCGCATTTAATACACCGGATCGACAGCATCGAAACGGTGTTGGGAAATAGAACAACTGATTGTCATAGATTAAGATCCGCAGCATAGCGTTTTCTCACTCGTAAGGTCACGAAACTGATGTACGGTTTTACGTTTTCGTTTCGTCGTCGTATAACGTTCGAAATAGCTTAAAAAACGGATATTTTACTCCGTTATTATTACATAATATTTTGTATCTAAATATTTTTCGTCGATATAATTATAATATATCTATTTTTCGATAATTTTTTGAACCCCACGTCGTTTCAAAAGCATTTGATGTTGTGTACATACGCGTCGACCGATTTTTTAAATTATGTGATAATCGGTTTTTTTTTTTATTGTTTTATTTACAGACGCGTGCGAAGGGTCACATATTATTTATATATTAATTACAACCGGTTCAATTATCAGTGAACCCCAAAACTAGTGTTTCCAGTTATTGCTTACTTTGTTGCTGGCCTACTCAAACAGATGGACGGTTTTTAAACACACACACAGACGCACACGCACATCTATAGATATGTGTGTATGTGAATACGCTTAGACGCGTATACATTGTAGGATGACCGAAAAGAGGCACTTACTCGTAGAGCGAGGATTATAGTTTGTCAGATGCTAAAACCCGATAACCCATAGAAGGGCGCTCGCATAAAGGGTCTGTGAAGCCATGTGCCCCGTTCGTGCGCTAGCGTGTGCGCGCCCGTGTGTGTGTGCGTATTTGGTTTATAGATTTACAAGCAATTACATAATTCATTGTTTACATTCGGTAGTCACATACACGGGTGGAGGAGGTTACTTCCTGTTTGATTATATCGTCTGGGGCTGATGTTATTTTGTAAAATAGAAAAAAAAAGCGAAAATAATAATAATAAAAATAAAAACCTCACCCTTACTTTACACCGGTCATTAGTCATTTCCTACGTTAATTAATTAACATTTTTTTATTTTTTTTTCTGGCCTGTTGAATTATTAGCAGTCCATTTAAGCCTGCAATGTCGGAAAATTAAGATAAAAAAAAAACAAACGTAAAAAATTCGTAAACACACGAGACCCCTAACCGTGTAATTTATTTGACCACGACATTTGGCCGACAAAATAAATGTATATTTAGATATGTGTGCACATACCGAGATACGTCGGACTGGTTTTCACCATTGCACTCTTCTTGTGGTAATATATAGGTAAAATAGCAATCAGTAATGGAAACCGATAAATGTATGCCTACGTTACTAATTTATTGTTTTTAACTATATTTTTTAACTAGCACGCCAACTAGAAACCTGAAATACAGTAAATTAGAAATAAATAGTTTATATACCATATAACAGTTTATGTCTTGTCAACCGAATAAATAATATAGGGAATAGGTACGAATTTCATTTATTTATATCTATTGAATACGACGAATAAGTAAAGAGTTTTTTTTTTTTTTCAGCAAATTACTAAAGGTGTTCGATTTTAGTTTAAAAGAACTTCGTTAGTTGTCATAATGTTGAGGTTTAATCTTTTAAATTTAAACACGGTAGGATATAAAATAATGAGTAGATGTTAGATTTAAATATACTTTTTATCAATACTTAAATCACTCTGCAAAGATAATTATTAAATTCAAATTATTTATAGGCTGAGCAAAAAAAAAAGTTTACCAATCGCAATTTAAATAATGACCAGAAATTATAATTTAGTTTTCTACAGTTTAATAAAATATTATTTGCAATCAATTTAACGAAATTTAATTTTCTTTTATCCTGTAGCCCGCAGAAAATGTATCACATATCACATTTTAAGAAAAACAACATTTTTATCCGTAAAAGATAAAGGCTAGAAATTAATTAAACTATCTTGATATGTTACAATTACTCATAACTCGAGTCAATAATATAGTCACGTTGTCCGAAAAAGTCGTGTCTAGACAATAAACACGTATTATACAAATAAATGTTGGTTTTTATTTATTATTTTTTTTTTCAACTAAAACCGACGCCGACAAATTATCTTAATTAATAATAAAGACTTTCACGGTCACCGAAAACAATAGTTAATTTTAGTGTGTTTTAATTGCATAAAATTATGAGCCGCTAAAAAATATTTTACGGGTTATTCTATAAAAAAAAATTTTAAAAAAGTTTAATGTCAAATTATTTTTCTTTCATACATATATAATACGAGATACGCTTTTAGTGACCTACAAAGGGTTAAATGCCGAGTTGTTAAAAGTTTATTTTTAATTACAATTATTTTATAAAAGTAATATATACGTATATATTTGTATTAAATACGATGGGGTAAGTTAGTTTTGGATTTAAGTGCGACCTATTTAATTTATTATTACATATGAACGGTCATACGAGACCATATAATACATACCTGTATAATGCTAAAACATAACTTATACTCGTACGATCATATATATATATATATATATATATATTGTAAAGCACGCGTACAATATGTTTAATAAAACTAAACGGTGCGTTTTAAACCCTGCGTCTAAAACCCTAACCTTGTGCCCGATGTTTCAATGTTTATCGTACACGCTATCCCAACATTTTTGTGGAGCAATAGGTTTTTTTTTATTGACTTTTACTCTAGGTTTAAATAAATATTCATATTAATATATACAAATATATGTATTGTTTAACAAATAATTATGTCTGTGGCATCGCAACTGCAAAAAAAAATCGAATAATCTTCGAAAAAGCGTACGTGTGCGCGTAACCGTAGCACTAGCCGTCATGTTCTGCGCCGCCCGAACACCACCTATACGCGCGTACACATTACGTACATGCACGGGGCCATTAACGGAATTACCGGTCAGAAACCCCTAATTTAAATCAATTACCGACAAAATGCGCGTCTTATCGGATCTCTCCGAAACGCTCGCGACATGGCGTGCGCCTCATCAATTATTTACGAACCACTCCGTTGCATATATTACGCGGTAATTAATAAACCCGGAACATTAGAGAGAAGACACCGGTGTGTGCATTATTATTATCTCTAACGGTATAATTATTATTATTTTTTTTTTCTATCTACGCGTACGCGCGTTTACGGTTTTTTACGACGGGGGCGCGAACGGAAAGTCCGATGGATCTGGGGATCCCGACCGACCGGAACCGGCGTGAACTCTTGGAAAGACTGACGAAACGTTCGGCAACGGATGCGTTCGCGATTTATCGTCGCACGTGACCCCTGGACAAACCCAAGACGAATCGTCCGCGACTTATGCAAGAATATTGGACAATTTTCTTTTTTTCGATCGCTGTTGCATCTAAACGTGTATAAGTACGTACATAATTGATTTTTGGAGAAAAAAATTCTATTTCAAATATTTGATTACCTTGTGTTTTTAACAAACTTTTATTCGCTCATCGGTCGACGGTAATAAATTTAATATTCGATTACTTCAATGTGAAATGTAATAATCACCTCTACAGCGGTCTGTTTCTGACGTTTTCATAATATGCGAATATATGTTACTACTTTATATCGTCTTTGATGTAGGTACTTGCCGATCCCGACTACGCAGTCTGGCTAATTCTATATGATTTAATTTACCGTTTTGTTTTCAATTGCGTCCCTGTAACTATTATATCTAGTTAGTTTCTGATTAATTTCACTTAATTTTATGTTTAGTCCCTCTTGCGCTTGTGAGTTGTTTCCATAAACATATAAAACAAAAAGATTTGTGATAGAAGTCGCAGCTGCACTCAATAAAAGGAAAAATTGAAAACAATAAAAATCATGTGTTAAGTTAAAACATTCAATTGTATACATTAAAATGTAAATAATGTTTTAGTTTGATTTCACTTATTTTATTCCTAATCCATTTAATTTTGATTGACCCATTGAGATGTTTAACAAAATGTTCTCTATTTATATTTTTATTATAATGGTTTCAGGCTATAGTATTAACATCATCTTGTAAAATGTAACTGAATGCTTTATAATAATAAAGTTCTACGGTAAAAATTTCTGGTTTTTTTAAAATCTGAACAAATTAGGTTTCGTTTCATTGGATTTATCGAATAGATGAGTTTAAAATAGGTTTGAAAAAACTATATATTTTGGAAGTATTTTCTTCACGTTAAAGTAATAAAATATGTTCATGTTACGCTAAAGTTATCTTTGAGATAAAATGTATTTATTTATTAAAACAACTTAAAACGTTAGAGAAAACAAACCAATAAAGTGCAATTCATCAGAAAATAATTTAAAATGAAATTAATAGAAGAATAACAGAAAAATAACTGGGAATAATATTAGTTGGAAACAAACAGATAACAAGATGAAATGAAATTAACCAGAACTAATTTCTTTCTGAAAAAATATTAGACTTTATCAGAAGCAGCAAGTATAATATACTTCTTATAAGTACTCGTAAACTAACTTATTATAATGTGCATGAATACCGTTTATCGAAACAGGATGTATATTGCGTTATAGCGTATTTTCCGATCGGTCGAATAGTAGTGTACTCGCAATAATTAATTACTGGGCATCGGGTCCCCTGAAACGCCTTCATTTCCTCGTAATGCGTCTCGAAAATTAACAAGCAGTACAGCATTATCTCCCTCATCGAATTTCAAAAATACATTTTCCTCATTATCAACAGTCGATGGGGATGAGAATGTACTTACTCTCCAACGAAAATGTAAACGACGTAACTGAGGTAAAAAAAAAAAAATACCACTTTTCTACGTGTATGATATAACTGATTATTTAAAACTGCTCGCAACTATAACTCCTTTAAAAATGGAAAGATTCGAGGCATCCAACAAAAATAAATTTTTTAAATTAAGTCTACAACGGTTATGGATTATTGCACTATCAAGAAATATTTTACTAAAACTAATATAAAATACCATACTTCTCGAGAAAATAAATTCTATCAATTAATATTCGTAATCTAAACCGAATCTATCAAAAAAAAAAAAAATAAATATTTTTAAAGATTTTTTTTTACTTAGTTTTCAAGTTATATCAGTCACAGCTGAAACATAACTGAAATATAGAAAACGCCTATTCCAATTGTAGCAGTACTTCTTGACAATTAACAAATCATCGAAAATATATTTTCTCTTGATCGCCTTCTACACTGTATTGTCAGTATGGAAAATCGTAAAACCGAATCCACTGTGCCTCAATATAAAAACTATCAGCGATATAACCATACTAAAAATGTTTGCTGACTCTCTACAAGATGTGTAAAATGCTTCGAAAACCAACATTTTTGATGAATAACTATTGAACCTTAATATAAAAGTCAATATCATCGGTGATTTAAATGCTAAGCATATTAGTTGGGACTGTAAAATCTCGAATCCAAAAATAAAGATGTATAAATACTTATCGAAAACGGATGATATTTCTTGTATACTCTTGTTGTAACACATACAAATACACATACGTTCTATCCTTATGACGTAAAGAGAAGTCCAGATATAAGGTACTTGATATAATGCTCCTCGATTCAGTAACACAAGATTTTCAATAAACACCATAGACATTGATTCGAACTAGATTCTTATAATATCTCTGTTAAAATCACAACGTTCTGTTCTTTCATCATAAATATAACTAATAATCAATTTAATTGTCTTCTAAAAATTTGTCTCTTTCTCAAGGAATGGAAAAAAAAGTTATAATTATTAAAAACCAGGAAAAGATAAAAGTAAACCTGCAAGTTATGGATCAATTAGTCTACTATCAAAAATATATAATTTTTTTAAAAAAATTATACATATTAGATTTTTAAATTACATTTACGCAATATATGCTGCTATTCTTCACTATCAATTCGGCTTCAAAACCTAATGACTCAACTCCACAATAACTTTTTCACCTCACTGAACACATCAATACAAAATTTAAAAATCACTCACATACCAGTGCAATATTCTTAAATGACATACAAGCGTTTGAGAAAGTTTGGTATAAAAGTATCGGTTAAAAATTAAAGAAACATTTAAGTTAAATATCCCTCTAACCTCATTTAATAAAATTCAATCATTTTTAAGATATAAGACTTTCACAGTGTGAGTTAATAAAATATTTTCAGAATTCAAACCAATTAATGTAGAAATTTCACAGGGCTCAGCATCACTATTGTTTAATATATTACTATTTGATCTCCCATCTAATGAAAACACTAATCTTGCATTATACGCTGATGACAGTGTTATCTATTGAAAGAAAGAAAGTAATATATATAAAAACTAACATGCAAGAACACCTTGATAAAATGCATAACTGGGCAAAAAACGGCATACTGTTTTTAATCCATCGAAAAGCTGTGCGTGTTGTTTACACTCCACCGTCTTCTAAATCCTACTCCTTTCTATATAGGCGTAGAAAGCATTGATCGGTCGCCAAAAATCAAATACCTCGGTGTTATTCTTGAACGGAAGCTCATCCAGAACTCTCACATAGCAAGCAAACTACAACAAGGTTATCAAAGACTTAAGATGTTATACCTTCTTTTAAATCGAAAATTGACATACCAAGTTATACTGGAAATGTTCCTTATTACTTCACAAACAGCTGCTACGTCCCCTCATACTCTATGCATCACCAGTTCGGGAAGCTGCCTCAAATACCCATATCAACAAAATACATATATTTCAATCAACAATTTTAAGAATTATATCAAAGCAATATATAGGTAATTTACAAAATGGTTCAATAGAAACACGACACTTCACATTGATTTTAAAATTCCCACAGTCAAAACTTATATAAGAATATATATATAACTATGTATAGGATAATTGGAACGTTCAATACGACTTCTATTAAATTTTATACTTAATTAGTTGTTAACTTATACTATGTTAGCATTATATTATTATTATTATTTTTTTTTTTATAAACAGCTACAAATATTATAAATATTAATGACATCGTCGTCAGTAAAACTTTTATATTAAAAAAAAAAAAACATTATTAATTAAAAACACAGATCATAATAATTACGATTTTATTATATTAAATGACTTAATTATTTTATTAACCCACTCTAATCTACATTAAATTCATAATCGTTTCAATCCTAAAATAATCATGAACTGTAACGGGGCTATAATAAAAACAATAACATTAATAATATTTATTATCAATAACAATCTGTTCTTCAATCGACTATTGGAAAAACTACTAAAATTAACCAGTAAATTAAGTTCGTTGAATCAGATAACCGGATTTTGTCGACCGGCTTGTATATGTGTAAATTATTTCCAACTATGTATCGTGTTAAGTACTAAAGTGTAAATTATTATATGCTTATTCTTATTTTTTTTATTAAAATTATTATTTAGAGGGGAAAAAAAGTAGTAGATGTTACAATTAGACACATTATCACATAAGATTTACCTATTAACTCGTAAGAAAATAAAAAATCTTCTATCAAATCTTAAGGCATAAATTTATTATAAAAAAAAATAGCAAAGAATAACATTTTCAATTTTTTAAACCTTCGGTCAATCTTTATCTTTAATCTAAATAAAATTATTGATTATCTTGCCCAGCATTGCATAAGCCACATAGTTCAGCCTTAATCAATAGTACACGCACTAAAATCAACGAATATTTATAGTATGATCTAATTAATTTAATTATTATGTATATCTACCAATCCGGAATTATGTATATTTGTGTACAAATATATATATATATATATTAAATTGTAATATGTAGAGGCGTATAACATATTATGTACTTATGCAATCAATTCGATTTATAACAGATTATTATTTAAAGTACAATGGAGCAATGACTCCCTTTGCGCGTACACCCTCGCCCACTTTCCACTTTTATTCTTTTTTTTTCCTACCCGTGGAATATGCGTACGCACTGTAACCCTTGCCGTTGATAAATCATAAACGAAATCTGACGAAAAAAAATAAATTATCACAGTAAATGAGAACACACGCACGCGCAATAGTCGATTTTTAACAAGTAATTGCAACAATTATAGACGCAATGCATATTAGATAGTCGTTATATAAATCTCCCTAGTCGTTTTTAATAATAATAACAGCGTGTCACGAACGTGTGGACCACACAACGACAAGGCAGGCGCAGAACAACATGTCACTTATCTCACAAGTCTCCGTCGATTGCGGTGGTGGCGTTTGCAGTTTATCCCGTATGAATATATTTACGTACGTATACAATGACTACGAAGGGGAGCGCTCGGTCAATTAGGAAATGTTTAATGATAAAATCGGTCGGCAAATATAGTGGCAGAGTGGTCTGTATAAAACGCGTACACACACAATCATGTATGTACGAAGAACGAGAGGGAGTAAGACCTGTGGTGAGGGTAGGGGAATCGGGTATTTGATGAAGAGAACGAACGCACACACACAAACAGGGTATAAGAGAATGAATACAAAAAGAGACTTGGCCCGAAACCACCTACCCCGCTACTGCTTCGCGCAAACCCTCGGGGTATATAGCGAAATTAAAAATATACACACACACACACACACACACACACACACACACGAACAAGCGATCGACCCTTCCGGCCGTTTGTTCATTACTGGCCGACTTTGTATACGATGATATATATGTATATGTATAGCGAGAGACTACCATCACTCGCACCAAAAATTAGTCGACATTTGAATCCTTTTTAACAAAACGGTCCGAACGTATTATACGGAACGCGCACACACGAATATTAACAATACAAGAGGAAAAAATAGAAAAACAAAAAAATGTTGTACTACATTACAGCTATGTTATACGTTGATTTCTTCGGCCGTCCCCTCGCGGCCTCGTTATTCGTTACTATTTTTGCACGTGTGGTACGCATTATTATGCATGTTAGGTGCGTACGTTTGTATTTTGATTTTTGTCCCTTTGCGCAAGTTCGAAAATCAGCGACAAAAGACCCGACGATTTTCTTGTCCGCCCACCATCACCAGTGCGCCACCAGTTAAACACTCGTAACACGGTACGTTGCGCGCACGACGTGCCGTGTGGCCGTGCACCCCGTGGACGCCGTCGAAATGAGCGAGAGAGGGCAGAGGGTAGAAGCGGTGCTCGCGATGGATTAAATAAAAGAGTATAACAATAACAATAACAGTAATAATAGTAACAGTGTAGTGTGTGTATTCGGTGGGCAAATAAAAAGAAGAAAAAAAAAATACGAAAGAGTTTGTTTGATCGCCGTTGTTTGTTTCTACACCGCACTCACACGCACCGTACAGTGCCGACGTACACGCGCGTACGCGTCGCACTCTCGCACGGCCGTGGGTTCAAAAAACAGGAAATAATTAAATAATATTCACTCCGACGGCGGCGCGGGGCGGTTATTATCTCGGTCGGACCCGGGCGCAGGACGAACTTAACACTAAAAAGTTATAACGATATGAAAAAAAAAAAAAAAAAGGCCGGGAAACAACAACAGCAAACAACAAACGACCGAATAATAGTAACTAACCTACCCGTACCCCGCCTCACATTGTTCGCCTTCACTTGCACGCCTATTCTGTTCGCCTCCGAGGACTATTGCTGTTCGCGTTTGACGCGACGCGCCACAGTAATGACGGCCTACAGCACTAACAATAACGCTAGCAAACAAAGATATTATATTATAAAAAAAATACAAATAATAACGTTTACTATTGTCACGTGACACCCACCGCTGACCGATACGCGGTGCGAAATCGCGTTGCTGTACTCGGACAGAAGTCGAACGGACCCTTAAAAACAACGGGCGGGCTGCAGTTGCGAATACCGGCGAACGTGCGCGTCTCCGCGGTCGCACCGAAAACCGAAACCTTCCGGGGGGGGGGGGGGTTGGTCGTGGATGTGAACAATATTTTCTCCGAACGAGATGCGGTACAATTATCACAGCTTTAAACCGTGGAATAATTCGTTAACGATTGCGGTACAGAGATTTTGTAAAAATATTAATGGTCAAAAACGACTAGCATTTCCATTATCATTTCAATAATTGGTCGTTTCACCCTTTCGCTTCGTAGAAATCGATTTATATTCATTTTGAAACGCAATTAATTATTGTTATTGAATACAAGTAGATATCGGGCAGAAATCATAACAAACATTATTGTTACGAGTAAACGGTTAAATCAGTTGAAGATAGATTCTAGGTAGTATGAACATCTTTTCGATCCATTCAATATAATATATTATAATATAATATAATATAATATAATATAATATACATCAAAATATCTTGTATGATATATTATATCACACAAGATATTCTGAAAAAATTTTCTTTAACAGTATATTTTTCGATATCACTTTTGAGTTTGTTTTGGGCATTTCTTTTGGTGCACATTTAATTTAAAAAAAAAAAAAACGGATCAAAGAACGGTCAACTGTTGCAGTCGACATATTGTTCTGTGCAAGATGTCCGTTTCTTTACAACAAGACTGCGCTGTAATCGTAAGTAACGAAGAAGAAAGGTGTTCGGTACGATTTCGAGATCGTTTCAAGCTGATCTCGCGTCGATCTTTGTTCGAACCGGAACTCAGCGGTTCCGCTGGTTCGAGCACCACTAAGGCTGTACCG
Organism: Sipha flava; assembly: GCF_003268045.1. Classification (NCBI taxonomy): domain Eukaryota; kingdom Metazoa; phylum Arthropoda; class Insecta; order Hemiptera; family Aphididae; genus Sipha; species Sipha flava. The sequence goes on from NW_020273045.1 coordinate 1,645,320, forward strand.
CATTTCCCAATAAACACTATAAGCTAGTTTTTAGAGCGGCAATTTCTCAAGTGTTTTAAAATGTTCTATTTTATTAAAGCCGATGGGTACTAGGCACTAACTATTTAATTATGAATATAATTTTAAAATGAACTGTTTAAGCATTTTTTACTACCATGTTTTTTGTCATTATATTTGATATCATATTTTTATAACAGCTGTTTGTTTGTATTTATATTATCATTGAAATTTTAAGTAATAAAGGTGACAACTATTAATATACGCTTTAATATAATTTATTAGACTAGAAAGATATTTATATTAAAAGGCGGCAATTTGTTTAGTGCTTAGAGTGACACAATGGTTAAATCCCGGCTCTGCACAATATGATTGGTTCGTTTCGATGACGCACGGTTCTCGACCGGAGGACTGTTCGCACGCTCGTCGCGCAGATAAACGACGCACTCGTGCATGCTTCACGTTTTCGGAGGGGACGACTGACGTTGCGATCGGTAAAAAGCGGTTAAAAGAATGCGCGCGCCCGATAACGATGAATGGAAACCGAACGGCGACGGTAAACGTTCTCGGACGGTTCGAAGGAAAAAAAAACCGTTGACCGTAACTCAGTTGGCGCGAGGAGCTACACGGTTTCGAACGCCGCGACCGTGTCCGCGAACGGAACGCGTTGTCTTACGGTGAACGGGCAACACTCGTTACGGGCGGCGACGTTGGTTGGCGAACTCGATGCGATCGCGTCAACCGACACTGCAGCGGCCCGTCAGCCAGACTCTCTCTAGTTACGCGCACGTACATTGGATGCGAGTCCTTACAAACATCATGATTAAACCTGGGGATCACACGATGTTAAACTATTGCCAACCGTTAGGGTAGATTTTACACTGCGAATGTACGATGCGCAAATCGCTGATCACCAGGGCTGAGATTTGTATGCAACAGCATGTTTTTTTTTTTTTTTTTGCGACTTCTGGTAATAAATAAATATTTTTTTTTTGTAACTATATTTTTGTGTTTATATTATAAAAGTTTAAATGCATATTTTTGCATATTTTGGTAAATAAAATTCATATACAAAATATATTCTACATATTCTAATATATATCTACAATTTTTTATTGTATATAAATCCTAGCCCTACTGATCACGAAATAACAATGTATTAAGGTTTGGCTATGCTATTCGCTTATATCTCGACAAGTATCAAACACTTAAAACGGAATGTATTTCAGCGAGCCGGGACACTGAACGTCAAAAGTATAGGGCAACCGTAAGATACCGATCTGGTCATAAATCCAGGTCGGAACGGAATCTTTTTCGAAAATACTGCTATACCATACAAGAACGGGGTGTATATAAGGGGATACGGAACAGACCAACGGTCAAATTTGTTATATAGACCGACCGTAGCGAGCACCTTCGGACCAGTTAACTTTTCTGAATAAATTAAATGTTTTTGACTTGGAATATTCTCGAAAAATATAGTTCGCCTTAATTTTAGTGATAATTTGAAATGCCTAAGTACATTTCCTAACCTCAGAACCGTTGAGATGGCGGCTACGCGTGGTGTATCGTGAAAGCGAACAGCAGAAGCCCCGTGTAGAAACGTGACACCCGACCCGACGGACTCGGTGTTTTCAGGACAACAATCCTTCCTTGCTGCGTTTTCGCTCGCGCACGAATTACCGTTTACAATGCGATTAGCGAAAATAATAAGAACCCGCGCGCGCACGCGCACCCACCATCACATTATTTATATGTACTATAACATGTGTTCTCGTTACGAGGATGAAAAAAATTAAATAAATAATAATGAAAACCACTTTGGGGTTTTTTTTTTTTTTTAATTTTTCGAGGGGCGGCTCGTTTTTCTTCTTCTTCGAGTGCAACAATGCTTGTCCGAACGCTTTCGTTGTCCGATCGATTTGACCGCAAAACTAGTATTTTTTAAATGCGTTCCCGCGTCATTCAAACTCGTATTTTTTCGTATTTTTCAATCATAATAATGTGTAATTTTACTCTGCGCAACGGTTTCAACCGTTCGCGATGTCAGTTGGACGCGACACCGAGATTCATACTTTCTTTGGTCGATCCTCGTTTTCATTTCCGTGATACAGGATTAATAAACAGTACACCCCTGCCGCGTTAGAGGTATCCAAAATCGATACCCACAAAAATATAAGAGTCATCTGAACGGTTTAGCGTATAAGTAAAATATTTTATTCATTGAACATCGCGTTATTTTAAACACACATATAAACGTAATTGTACATAATATTATATACAGCGAGACGACACGTTCTCGATGCGAATACGGTCCGCGTTCGAATGCGACTTATGTTTTAAATAATACAAATTACAGCAGTAACGTACTTACTTATATTTAAATAATGGAGAAAAAAAAATTAAAGAAAAGTTTAACAATAAAATAAAAGAAAAACTATAACGGTCAAACTATACAGCCATAATAATATAATAATAGTATTGTACATGGTAACTGGAAAAATAAACGCCACTTACATTACGAGACGCATATGCGTTAAAAAACGATACACGAATTCCGCATTGCGAACGGTGCCGAACACAATTATTAATTTTTTTTTTCGCTTACTCGGTACAGCATAACAATATGTTATCTACACGCGATATCCTTTAGTCTATTAAACGAATCATCTCTACGTCCTATTTATACACATATGTATGTATATATGAACAGCTGAAATTAATTTATATACATTTATTGTACTTACGACGTTATAGTTATAATAGGATAAATAGTGTTATGATTCTGAACAGATTTCGTTGCACGTATATTTGTAACCAACGATGATAAATTATTGTACACACCCATATATTTACAATAATTAATGAAAAATAAAAAAACTATTTTTATAATAATGATAATAATTACAAGACTTCGCGGAGGGTTGTATAATATTGTCCATAGAGACGATCAAAAATGGCCTTCTCCGGAATGGATTACAATTCATAAACATATTGTTTGTCTATTACGAAGTGTTATAAACGTAAACGCGCATAGTAATAATATGCAAAATGTTTTAATGGGAAAATAAAAAAAAGAAAAACCGGTAAATACGGTAAATAAGACACCTCGATAGTTCGAGTGGCCGACAGTGAAGAGGTTCGCTGTTCCTGCATCCGTCCTGTACTCCTCTCGAAATACTCGCGAGCGGCTAAGACGACTTCTCGGTGGAATCGATTCAATGGCATGGCCGGCTGAACGGTGTTAGACGAGTCCGGGCAGTGGAGCCCTGGACACCGCGGGGCTGGTGGACATGGTGTGCGTGATGGTGGACGTGCTGGTCGCGTGATGGTGCTGCGGCGGCGGCTGATGATGGTGGTAGAACAGCGACGGCGGTGGCGGTTGCTGCGACTGTTGCGGCGGGTACGCGGACGCCTGCGTGGACGCGGACGTGTGCGGCGGCGTCAGCGTACCGCAACCCCCTCCGCCGCCGCCGCCACCACTACCACCGCCACCTCCACCCCCACCACCACCAACGCCGGCTCCCACGACCGCGGCCACCGATGTGGCTATGCCACCGTGGTGATGATGGTGGCCGGCCGACTGCTGGCTGGACTCGTGGTACAAGATGGGCACGCGCACCAGCCGCTGGGCCGCGTGAGCCATGTTGGCCGCCTCGATCTCGGCCGCCACCTGGCGCTTCCACTTGTTCCGCCTGTTCTGGAACCAGATCTTCACCTGGGTCTCGGTCAGGTGCAGCGACGCGGCCAGCCCGGCCCGCTCCGAGCTGGACAGGTACCGTTTGATGTCGAATGTGGACTCCAGCTGAAACACTTGGCTCCGGGAGAATACGGTGCGCGTCTTCTTCTTCCGCTTGCCGCCTGCGCCTCCGCCGCCACCACTGTTACCGCCGCCGCACCCGCTGTGATCCTTCTTGCCGTCCTCGTCGTCCTGCCCGTCGTCCACAATGTCGTCGTCGTCGTCCATCGACGCGGTCACGTTCACCGACTGGTCAATGTAACGACCACCACCGCCGCCCACGCAGTTTCCCATGAACCGGCGCTGCTGCTGGTGGCCGGGCGATCCTAGACCACCGCCACCACCACCACCACCGCCCCCACCGCCACCGCCACCGTCCTCTCCGGTCGACCATCCGTCTGGGCTGTGGCCGGCCACCGAAGACGTGCCACCGGTGTTGACGCCCACGCTGTGCGGCGTGCTAGGACGGCTGTTCTCTTCGTTAGCCGAACTCGAACCACCTAGAACAAAACGAAACGCATTTAAGTTACTGCAATCGAAACCATCTGGTCGTGCTCGCGTCCAAAGAAGAAATCAAGATCAAGAAATTATTGTTAAGAAATCAAAGAAGAAATTCATCGTGTACCATTCGCAGGCCGTATACGTAATATGTAGTGAAAAATCGAAACGATCAAAAAAAAAAAAAAAAATCCACCGAACTCGTAATTATTATGCCTTTTTGTGTATAATGTTCTTGTTTTTTTTCGCCGATACCGTCCCGCTCAATACTTTACACCCTTTAGCTGGTAATCTCGACCGTAGTGAACGAGTAACCGCAGTTACCTATTCCCTCGTAGTCCAACCTAGCGGCTGTTGCAAATCATTTATGTTTTTATCCATATTTTTTAACCGATTGGTCTCGACAACAACCTATCGTATTACGTTGAAGCTCCTCTTGTTACGGATAAATAAAATAATAAATAAAATGTTCAATCTTTTCATTTAGCGAGCGCTTAATAGTGCATGATTGAACGTTCGAGTAATGCTAAGTGGTTGAGAAGTAGTGATAATCGAATAATATTATTAAAACGTTCCGCTATCGGAAAATACTGATCTGAATCGCATCGTACATTTAATCAAAAAAATTGATAACAAGTAAATCTTCGAAAAAATGCGTGTTTTATATTTTGTTTGCACGCGCTATGCGTAAATATATTCATAAAATTTATTTTCTCTCCATAACCGTAGAACAACAAACCAATGTTCAAATTATCACGAAATCCTCAAACCACTATCATTCTACTTACATGTAAATCCGTTTTTCGGTATAAAAATATTTTCAACAACTGTATATATGCTTATAAGCTCTCCCAAAACTAAATCCTCTAAAATCAGTTTTAGTGAGCCGAGTACAAGTATTGCTGAGAATCTATTCTAAACTATATTATCGTGTGTCTTGCGTGAACATGAATAATTAATAGATTTCATTCGGCACGGTTAATTTACTGTCATATACAGGTAGTTTGATTCCGGTTGAAAATGAATTATTGTTTGTTAAACTTTCCTTGCGTTATACCGTTTGATTACGAACCGTTTTTCTGTAACATTGTAATCCTCAAACCGCAATGTTTCCAACGGTAATCACGTTATATCCTTATACGTATTATCATATCGATGGCGTAGCGCACAAGTGTGATGAGTGATATTTTCGTAATTTTTCAGGAGAACGATTTTTAAGTTTGAGCTATTATAACAATTAAAAAATGTAACGACTTGTAATGAACTATTTGTTTTATTTTCCTTAACATATAATGAGTAATGAGGATTAAAAAACTTGCAATTACCACATTTGTATTCATAAAATTTTTTTTAAAAAAATATTGTTTACTTAACACATTATGTACACGTTAAAAGTAATACTTAAACTCATCACATTTTTCTTCTAATTTCAATAAAGAACAAAAATTACTTAAATAATGTTATAGTTTGGTATGTGCAGAATTTTATGATTAAATTGAATATGCACTTAACTCATTTTTCAAAAAAGTGTCACTTATCACACTTGTGCGCTACGCCATCGATATAGTTTTGGACTGACTTGCGCAGTAAAATTAACGAAATTTATCAGTTATATACGATTTTACCGTTGTTTAGTAATATCCCGTTTTCCGTATCGATAAGACGTATAATAAATATAGTATTTAGGTAAGTGGAAGAGTTTCTCGTATAAAACACGTTCGTGCGATGGTTAATTATTTATTTTCTAAAATGAAAAATTACGTTATCCTCCGTTCTGCATATGTCTCATGTACCCATTATAGCGTCCGGAATGCAAGGCCGAAATGCTTTTTAAACAGACATTGTTTACGAGGTACCTACTCGTGTATCCGCACGCGTCTGGTATTTTACGATAATTACCCAATGATTTGATTACAAACACCAATACGGCCAACAGCTTAATGGAATGACGCAGATTACGAGATCACATCTCTGACGCGATGCACACAAACGTAATCCAAGCGGTTTAAATACAACGGTGTTCGAAAAGTGTTAATTAAAGCCCGGATGTAAATGGAATATGTTTGTACGAAATTAAAAAACATACTCGTATACTACGCGCTAGAAGTACGCCGGAGGCACATTCAACCCACCCAGCTGCACGGTAGGGGTGACTGCGTTTCATTTACCTCGGAAACCCGTTTGAATTTGTATGGGATCGCAACTCTTACGATTGCGTATACAGATTGTAACCTACCCATCCCCTTCAACATCGCAATCATGTCCACGCATAAATGATTATTTGACAACATTATAAGCCAAATAAACAAAAGATGGTAATCGATAAGTGCGAAGTTCGAAAATATAACCTAACGAAAAGTAATGTCTTACGTTACCGGGGAAATTTGGAATCGAGCGCCCTAGATGAATATTGGACTCAACTCCAATGTAGTTTTGAAAACCTATCTTGCAAAGAGTGTACTCCCGTAGAGAATTTGGAAAATAGTGATTATTTCAAGGTTTAGGACAAGGATGGCCGACCCCAACTGGTCGGGAGAAAGGCAAAGAAGAAGAAGTGTACTCGCAAATTACCTGTTATTAAACCTATACTCTTTTTTATCGACATGGGAAATGTATAGGATCTTAATGACCAACCTGATGTGTTGATTTTATAAAATCCTGGGAATATTTAAATATACCTTATTGATTGACTAGTTCTTTATTGAAGCTACATGCCAGTGTGGAATGGATCCGAACAGGGTTTAACGAATATTCTGAAAACCATCATTCGGGCGTTTAAGATATTCAGTATGGAACAATAAAATAAGTTAAATATTGCATAACTCCACCGTTGACGTACCGATTATACACGCGTGATTACGAATTGTATTTATTATTCATATTTTTTGATTTAAATATGAAGGGATAAAAAATGAAACGTTAAAACAACAACGCAGTTAATCGCATTGAACAACGCTACACATCGTAGGTATACATAAATATATAAACATGTAGATGTATAGATGTTATTTTAGATTAAACGGTTTCAGTGGCGGATCCACGGGGTGGTTTGGGGGTTAACCCCCCTAATCAAGAAAAATATATATTAAAACTCAATAATTTTATGAATTCAGAACAATTTTTTTTTTTTTTTTAAGAATGAGAGAAAGTATATACGATTAATTTGTATTTTTATTCATACAAGAAAATAGTAGTCATAGATTTAAATTAATATATTATATTACTTACTATTATCTTAATTCATTATTAATCACCGACTGCAATGTTATAAAAAATATCCCAAGGGAAAACATTTTTCAACCCCTCCCCCCTTATCGCCAAAAAAGAAAATCCTGGATCTGCTACTGAACGGTTTCCTCGATTTTAACGTTTTTAAATATGTTTTGCTTCGCTACCATACGCCTTCTTTGATTACCGCACCGGGATTACATACATACTTTTGTCTTTATACGGAATTTGACCTACTTGTTTTATAAATACTTGCACATGTGTAACACTATGGTAAAATACAGGACATTGTATGCGGCTACATTGACTTAAGTATTTTTAAGTTGACTCAATCCAAGGTTTTCGAAATGTTTAACAACGCGCTGTACTTAACCCTTCTTTACAAACCATTAAACGGAGAAACCATTAAAGTGATTCGAAAATCCCGGTTAGAAGTCTATGTAGACATGAAGTATAAATTATAAAATATGCACGAATAAACTGCACCATTGAATATTAATAATTTTTCGTCCTATCACAATGTTATGAGTACAAATATGTATTGTATACACATGACGCACATGACGTAAATAATAATAAGTTGGCATTTGCCGTAATATTGATGTCAAGCCGTAAATTATTAGTACCCGTTTATTATACAGTAGTCGTGCTGTACATGATAATAAAAGGAACACCCTGGTAGTAATCTATCTGTACCCTAGTAATAGCCTGATAGTAATTTTTTTAGCCAAAGACCGCAAACACTCTATGCCAGGTTCTCACTATTATAATTTATTGCGTGTTTTTTATAGTGTGCGTATTTTTTCTCGTATAAGGACGAAATTGAACTAATGTTCAATCATGGTAATAAACATGCATAATCATTTATGCTCAAACTCGATAGCAGTTGGACATGTTGAATAATTGTGTGCCAGTTTATAATATCCATTCTCTTAAGATTTTTGTATGACGATGGGTTTCATTTCTCAGTTCAAAAATAAACAATTTGATGTTACGATACTACTTCTATTAATCTATTGCCGAGATCATAATATTATTTATTTTTTTCAATGCCTTTTGTTTCTTTTTTAAGATTTTTTGCAAATTATAAGTATTTCTTTTTTGTTGAATCTATATGATCTCGTTAAAAACACAAAAAAAGCTACACATCTACTCGCAATCAGATCACTTTTGAAACTAGACATTATTTAAATGCATACAAGGATACGACATTTGCAAGCATACATGTGAACATAGATTTGCTTATTACTAGGCGTATACTTGCTTGATACATATTTCAAATCATTTTAAAATACAAGAAATTGCAACAGTGCACTGCGCATGCGAACCCGGCACAATATTATGCGTTTCAAAAAATTTTATCAAATTTTCATTAACCTCGGTATGCTATTAATCGAATTGAGTTGTTAAGCACCACGCTTGAACTCTGTAGATTTTTATTTTTTCAAAAAAAATTACGTTAATCACTAAAGAGTCTGTATTTATGGTGTATACACACGGGTTCATTTTAGGGAAAATTAATGATTAACAATTGGAAACATTGTGTTACGATTAATCTTGTAAATCTTGTACATGATGATTATCACCACTGCACCGGTATGTTCTCGAAAAAGGCACTTTCTTTTTACATTTTGATCTAACGGTGTTAACGTTAAGTTCGTATACACTTGGTAGTTTTTGAACTCCGAATAGGCGAAAAACCTCTTGAGAGTGGCGGGGCATGTAGATTAACGCGTAGATAAATTAAAGACGTACAAGGTTAGGTTAGGTTAGGGTAGATTTTAGATAAAATGAAAAAAAAAATTTATTCTTTTACGACCTCAACACGGTACAGTGTACGTCGTGCTTGCATTGTACTATTATTGTTTCACGCAAACCGTGCGGTGCGTAGAAATGCCCACTGAGGTCTGGCGACGCGAACACGCGAACGAGAGCAAATACGTTATGCGTTGCTTACGATATTTACTATTTACCAATTACCATACGTACGTTATGGGACGCGCACACGACCGATTACGGTCGTTTAAATATCGATTGTCACCGATACAAGTCGATTAGACTAATGAAACGGTTAGAGTAGGTATACGATGATGAGGTATTGTGTCACGTCATGTCGAAACAATAGAGCTCTAATAGTACAATAATAATGTGTACGATGTATTATCTGGTCAGGCACTCTTCCCCCTCTCTCTCTTTTTCACCTTTTCCCACTTCCACCCTTTCCTTCACCTCTTTCTCCGTCTCGTAAGTCCACAACGATATGAAACAATTGTACACGCACACATAACATGTATCGTGTACCTGTGGTATTAATTGTCGGTTACAGGCACTTGTACGTACAGGGACGGAGCTTGTGGCGACGATCTAAAACGTGAAGCCGTACCCGGACGCGGTAGTGGCAGTGGCAGTTTAAAGCGAAGCCTTTGAAAATCTTTACATGCAAATCGAATGCAACGAAGCCTTTCTCGTGGAGCGTTACGCACGTCATGCGTACCGAACGCGCATATATTACAACATACGTAATTCAGCGTAGTAATAGTGTTCGGGGGCAAGAATGCCTCGGTGCTCGTTGATCGTCGAGCCCAACGCTTAGTTCACGAGATGATTACACTTTCGGAGGGCAAGAGGCGGTCAAGGATTTCGTCGTCCGTCAATACGTCGTTCCACCGATCTAGCTAGTTACGTGTCGAGTGCTGCATGCTCAGTGGCGTGCGCAGGAATTTGGTATGGGGAAGATGTCATATTAATAAAAATATATTATTTTCAATCTCTATTCTTTATTACTTTATAAAAAAAAAAAAAAAATGCAATCAAGGCGGAAATTCATCCTTCTGGCTTTTGCATTAAATTCATCAATTATTTGTTCTGAAGATAATGGAATGTCTCGATGTACGTTCATTAACGCCAACCCATTTAACCGTGACTGTCCCGCCGTATTTCTTAAATACGTTTTTGAACGTTTAGGACTAAAAAAAAAAACAATGGAAGGGGGATATATATCCCCTATCATCGCCCCTGCGCACGCCACTGTGCATGCTTATCTCATGCCCTGGCTGGCTAGTTGTTGTACGTCGTATCACAACGATACTTGTACGCACTCCCAACACCAGCCATTCTCACGTTCGCGAGCAAATTATCATTACTTTGTATACTTGGTTTTTTTTCTTCTGTTTACACACGTTCCCCACACTTGAGTGCTGTCCACACATACATAGGCACTTAATACTTTCGTCGTCACGTGCCGGTTCGACCCAAATAACATATCACATTACTCCGGACGTGCTCCATATCCGTGTACGAACGACGCGTCGATTGCGAATTATTCATTGGCAATGCCTACACGTATCGTTGTCGTTACAACATGCGTGTACCGGGGCGGAAATCGGTCAGTCGGGTTATCAGATTTCAATCATGTTTTCACGTCGAAGCCTTCACGTAATACTCCACGAGTTGTGTGACGCGTAAAAAATTACGAAAACTGAAACATTTAGGAACAATCTGAACAACGCACTCGACTGTTCGTATACGGTATATAATATCGTGAACTCGTGATATGGTTCCACGGCAATTTCGAACGACAAATTCCAAATCGTGATGCATTTAGATATGGTATTGTTAGTGTAAGAGCTATAAATAATGTATGTCCGCGTACAATATTTAGTAGTGGTGAAGAATTAATATACGATTAATGCGAACATTTATCGTTTTCGTCAGTCGTCAAAAACACTATTCGGTTACATGATGCGTCGACGAAACCGTTAACCAAGTAAAGTAACTAACCCGAATAACCTAGAGCCCCCTAATACCGTTTGTTCGTGATCGTGATGTCGAAACATCGACGGATCTTAGGCTATTCTATGGTATGCCGTATCATCGGTTATAGGTTATGTGCTTACCGGTCGGACTGATGGAGGCTGACAAAGGCTGCGACCACGCGGAATACCAGTGCTTGTCCAGTGCGTTCGCCGTGGTGCCGGCTATCCCCACGCCCGGGTACAGCATGAAAGGACTGCGACCCGATGCCGCTGCGGCCAGTGCTCCGAAATGGCTCATCAGGCCCAACCTGAAAGTATGTAAAACATGTTAGAGGGGCGGAAACTTGATTTTCGGGATCGGCGTTGGGCATTGAACGCGCTACCCGTTCGGTCATTTTTTTTGAAATATATTTAAAACGAATGCGTTTACGATCTCGATATTACATATTGTATATTTATTTTTTTCTTCGACACAAACCATTCGACCGAACGGCTCCCACACGTAACTCAATACTTATGCCGTGCGTTCGCTGCGACTTACGAGTTTATGACGTTCGCGCCAAGAAGGACACCTACGAACGCGTTTCGAACCGTTACACTTCTCGCATTCGCGAATACATTTACACGCTCAACATAAATACTAACAAATCTGTCCGTTACTCTTTTGATAGTAAGCTTCTTTATGTACACATACATTATGTTCCTGCGTGAGGATAATCTCACTATCCAGATTTTATGAGCTCTGTCGTGTAATACTATCCTTTTTATGCACGCGCCCCATACTAGTTTGGTTAATTCTACGAGTATTTTCATTCCCATTAAAATCGCACACGAATTTAGTGTGCTTATTACAATATAATTGACAACGATTATGAGCAAATGAGAAATACACTGGACCCACATGCGTACGACCACTATAATATAAGGAAACCAGAAAACATTATTCCTTACTAAGTCCGGAACGACACGTTGTGCATTCTTACAGGATCGTCTAACAAAGCTCGTTTAAAATCAAATATTATTCGACTCTTTTTTTTCCGTCAGCTGTGAAGCCGTATCGTTGTTATTGTATTATTGTTTTATAAAATAATACACGTTGTAAATGTACGAGCCAACAAGTAACCGAGATTTATATTTTAATTACATAATTATCAGAGTAAACCGTGTGCACAGTACACGAACATATTAATTTATTTGTTTTTTTTATCCGTCTTTAACCTGTCAATGTTAATACAATAACCGTTAGATTCGATCTCCGCTTTGTTGGTGCAGCGTTATAATAACAAACTACATTTTTTTTTTTTCATTCATATAATACGGTGTCCAAAAGCAATAAAAATCGCACCTGATGAACCGGTCGAATTAAATGAAGACGTTTGGCGGGCTTTCAAACGCATTAGTTCACCGGTTAGATCCCCGACCTGTACGTAATAATGCTCGCACGCGCGATCCTTGAAGAGTTCGCGAAACCTCTCTCCCGAGTCCACATCCATCCCGTCACGTCACTCTATACGGCCGCGAGCGCACAAATATCATATATAAATGATTACCGCATGCTGGCGCGTTGTTATATTAACCGGAAGGAACGCATATTACTCCACCGTCGTCCGTATTAATATGATAATAATAATAATTGCATGTGCGTTAGCTTCAACGCATCCGGTCGTGCTTGCGCGTGCGAGCGTAATTGTGTATAGGAGCGGGTGGGAGAGAGAAAGTCGAAAGTTTATACTAAACAGATTTGACTTGGGTAAAGTTTAGTTTAAAATTAATATTTAATCGTTCGATAATGGCGCTGGCGGGCGTAACAAACTTTCTTCGTCGCCACCGCCGTACCACTGGTGCGAGGGTAGTGTGAGGCGCAAAGGGCTCGTGTACAAACAGTGCACCGTTAAAAGCATTTAAACCGTCTTCTCCGACTCTCCTCCCACCCCTAGAGTATACGGCATGTATATATATATGTGTATGTGTGTGTGTGTGTGTGTTTGTATAATACCGTGCAGAAGTGTACGTTATTCGGAGAATCCCTTCGTCGCGACACTGCAGCAGCAAATTTCCCACCAAATGCTTTCACCACCACCGACAAGAGGTTTGCGACATGAAGATACCGTCCCGGTATTGGTGACGACGACAGCAACCGTGACGGTGTCCGATATACTTTAAAACTGTACGCGTTTTCACGACCAGCTACTTTGATTTGTTATTATAGTATATATAGTATATATACTATAATATATATATAGTATATATTATATACTATACATTATAATGTATATCATTTAAGTTCGATGTGATCGAAAGACAAACGTAATTTTACTGTAACGCCACAAAAAAAAAAAAATGAATAATAATAAAAATAATAAGCGTGATCGTACGTTGATTTAAATTTTTTCCTGTTTTTTTTATAGTATTTGTGAAGGATATACTGAATATCTGATGAACGGAATAATTGCGAGTTAAAAAATAATAAAAAATAAATACGGTGAATGTTTGAAACTTTGACTATCTCCCAAATCTTTATACCATAATTTAGTATGGTCATATTATGACCGAAAAAGTTTTACATACAATTTGGCTCGCATATTATAATATAGCTAATGTTATTATAGTTTATAAATCAATTTATCATAACGTTTCGATAAATTGACTTGCACATTATTATTTAAAATAGCATCGTGGTTTGTCTATTCACAGTATTAAAATTGATTGGATACTGTTTTCTGATTAAAATGTTGAAATAATTTCTAAAACAATAGACAAACTTTGGATACCATGAATATATACACTTTTAAATGTTGATCATAAAAATAATGAGTATAATAATAATTAATAATTTAAATAATATAATAATTAAATGTACACAATTTACATAGGTATTTTGGATCGCACAACAAGGATTACTGTATTATTAATGTATTGTTATTGACACGAGTATGTAATTTTTTTCATCAACGTACTAAAACTCACAGCTGTACACCTAAATACAAGTATATGTAATATTACATTATTTTACGCCTGTGTATATTTTTATGGATGTGCCTTGAAAATTTGAAAGTTGTATTGTAGACGTCGGACAGCAACACACGGACGTGGCTAAATATGAATTCGAACGGTAGACAAACGTAATTATTATTTTAATTTATTTTACCTCAATATACCGTTATCGATTTGTTTAAAACGAATTTGTTGATAACGGCTTAAAAGGAAAAAAAATATCTACCACAAAAAATATTTAAACACACGAAAGAACTTTTTGTAATTGTTGTATACGCGAAATTAATAAATAAACACATGACATACGTACGTATTTACACATATAGGCCTATATTAACACATAAACATTATTATTGCTGAGTTATGTTATCACGATTATTTATCTTATTAGCTGTCGTCATGAGTTCGCTCAAAACCGTAGAACAGAAGAAATTTTTAACTCAGGGGCGAACTATTAAAACACACCGACTATTTTTTGCGCAGTCTGATGAATTTTCGTCGGATTGCTCTTTAGTCGATCAATATATTACAATACGTAACTAAATTTAACAGACTAGCTGAGTAAATACATTTACATTAATTATAATCGTATTGTTATGGGATACAAACGATTTTTTTCAATATGAAAATTAGCTGATAGAAATGTTTTCGGTTCAGTCGATATACCATGTTTACCGTTTTCCTTTTATCTCTCTCTTCATATATTTTTTCTCGGAATGTCTCAAACACTAGACGGATTCCAGTTATACATTATTAAAAGTTTCACTTTATCGCAGTATCCATAAATGTACAATATACGCTTTTTTTCGTAACTACTGTGTTAAAAAATACAGATCACACCGATTTTTTTTTTACGCATTTGTGATCATAAATCTTCAATCTTAGCGGACCGTGTGATACATGTTTATACGCATAATGTTTTCGGAACTATAAATAAATATAAAACAATGGAATGACGTACAATCGTTATAACAAATGCGGAATGATGAATTTTAATATTATGATTGCCTACACAGCAATACGATTATGCTCGTGTCGTGTGTAATTCGATTGGAGGGCGGCGTCAGCGTAGGTAAAACGTCGAGGCGTTCATGGTGGTGGTGATGGTGGTGGTAGTGGTATAGACGATTTTCGGAAAACAGCACAATATATGCGAGCGCGCGCGCGCATATTTGTGTGTGTGTGCGTTTGATGGGAATGATAGAGGGATGAGAACGAATCGAATGGGTCCTGAAAGAAGGGTTGTCCCGGAGGGTAGAAGCGAGGGTTATATCGACAAATTCCTGGTGAACACGCCACTCCTGCCGCTTTATCCCCGTGGCAGTGTATATGCTCCTGTACCACCGCCGGGCCCCCCTCTCGTTCCATCGCCGTTGGACCTATACATACCGCCCAAAGCACGGTGGAATTTATCGCCGTCACAAATGGCCGCCGCCGTTTGCCCAATTATATCGGGCGCGTCCGGCTTTACTGACAAATGCATTAGCCGTAATTGATAGTTATGATTGCGCGTCCCCTCTACCACCCTTCATCAGCATTTACGTCACCCGGTCACTCGTTCTCTTTCTCTCTCACACGTTACCTCTCCGTATCTCTATTTATCTATCCTTCTCTCTCTCTCTCTCTCTCTCCCTCTCTCTCTCTCTCTGTCTCTCTCTGTCTATACACTCTTCATCAATATATTATTATCACTCTCTTCCCCTCGTACGCTTTTTTTTCACGTGCCGATCGAATAAATATGATTAACCAGGGTTTATAAATAAATATTACCGAACCGAAGGGTTCCGTTATCTTTTATTTGCTTAATGTTCTCTCCCCCCCCCACTTACTCACATTAACCCTTCAAATGACACCTAAACTCTTAAACGGGTTTGAAGGCAGTCCACTTCACCAATGAGGGCGATCACGTTTACTGAAAATAAATTCACTTTTGATATTTGCGTGTGACAAATGATAAACAATAAAGTATTATATAAGTTATTATTATATTACATAAACATTGAGTATAAATAATCCCCGGATATCAGTCGTCATTGATCCGGTATAATGTTACGATCTACCGTTAAAGTATTTCTCAGCATTCCCTACAGCATCCTCATTGTTATCACATTCATTGTTTTTTTTCGTTTGATTAATATAGTACCTGAATGATACATTATAATCTAATATATTATGTGATAAAATATAATTTAGGTATTATAGTATTTTGTATAAATGAACGTTTAACGATGGTAATTTAAGGAAAAATACATTCAATGTGGATTTCGCTTGTACGCTACATTGTTTTGCTACACTACTGAATTAATAAAATACTTATTATGATGAAGAATACATGATGTTAGTATAAAAGTTCTGCTGAATTCTAAACTAGACTATATTTTAAATTAACTTTATTGCACTAAATGTGAGTTTAGTGAAAACAAGATAATAATTATATGGTTTGAATTATTCCATATATTTCATAAATGGTTTTTAATTATAGAAAATGTGTTCTTAAATCGTATATTAATTTGGTTTTTATAAAAAAAAAAGCAATTTATATAATTTATCCCGTTAATACAATTAATAGCTTTGAAGCTCAAATCAAGCCATTTTATCTATATTTATATCTATATAAAAATCAATATATTTATATATAAACGATATACCCTTCAAAAAGTAATTGATTTTAATCATTACCTAATTGTAAGCTAATTAATTTGATTTAATCGTTTCAATACAAATATGTATAGAATTTAAATTTGTAAAACTGTACTGAAATTGAACATTTATATGATTAGCAATTTTTTATTGGTAGAATTTCGTAATAATTTACGTGGTAAGTTTTGAAAATTATATAGGAATTCATTAAATAAATCTGATATGTTCAATAAAAGTTCAGTTTTCACAACTGTAAATAAATTAAGATTTTGCTTTATTTTTTTGACATCAATTCTGTAAAAAAATATTTGCATTGAGATATTCATCGATTTACTTTTTATAAAACTGATGCGCAACTACACCTACTGATGAAGGTTTACTTTTTATTGAATATTTAACGATTGCACCAATACTTTACCTAACAATAATAATAGCTCGTCTAGTAGAACGACGAGACAACGAATTGCAACGAATTATTAACCCTTTGTTGGTCACCTTATTGACCTGAACAATTAGTCACAACAATAAACAATGGTCAGCCGGGGTAATATTATACTCCATGTATTAAATTTATTCCTGTAATTATTAAATTCATAGATTTTATTATTTTTTATTAAATATGTGTCTTACATATATGTATAATAAATATTTAGATAATTAAATGCGAATTTTTTAAGTATTTCAAAGGTAATATGAACATTTATTCTATATAAGTATAATATTAAATATTGCTAATTACTTTTCTAGTTTTTTATTTTATTATTTATGTGAAATTAATATAGTGATCTAGTATTTAAATTATTATTTTTGATAACAAATACTACATATTTTTATTATTATTTATTAGTTTATGTTAAATAGGAACCCTAATATGATAATTGAAAATAGATCAAATATATTGTAATTATCTTTTCACTATACTCATATAATAAAATTAAAAGAAATATATTTATTCTCAAAAGAAACTCTTTTTAAAAACTTAATTAATTCTGTAAAAATTGGAATTTTTTTTATAAATTAAATTTCAAATGATCTAAAACAAAAATAGCCAGCTGGGGTAAAATATTTCCAGACTCCACTTTGAATTACTGTTTATTATTTGATACTGCAATGATAATGATAAAAATCATGTTATCATATTAATACACTAATCAAAAATTATATCATGGCGGTGGAGATGCATATATTCTTACCTCCATAAGAATAAACGTTTTCAACATGTCTGGGATATTAAAATATCCCGTGGTGACTAACGAAGGGTTAAAGCAATGCGTAATAATAATATTTAATATACTTATGGTACAACATTAACTAAAATAATTAATGTTTTACATAGCTAAAAACCAGAATATATCATAATATTAATTAAAAATGTAAACTGTTTAATCTAAATAACTTTGTTGAGCTTTAGTCACATGATGTTGAAATATAGTTGAAAATACATAAAAAAAAGATTATTGTGAATAATTTTATTGGAATAAAAATGTGATGTGTAAACTAAATACTCAATTAAACCGCACATATAAAACAGTACTCACTTTTACAATTTTCATGATAATGGCATATTAGAATTTTACATTATTACACTATTTATTCGTTTTGTTTTAGTATAATAATAATATCATTATAATATATTTATATTATACAACATAATTATTATTATAAAGATATTACGATTTTTTTTCTTATTTAGAATTAACTACAATTACAAGATTATTAGCCTGTTGTAGGTTTAAGTTGCGCACTCAAGGGGAGGAATATGATGTAAGAGAACTCATACAATACTAGTGTTCATTACAGGAAGTGAATAATGGTATATGGGTAGTTTTCAAGTTTCTATTTATATTAATATGATTGAAAATTTAAAAATGTTCAGAATGCTCCGTTGGTTTTCTACTGTTCATGATTGATTTATAAATAATATAATAAATATTTGTCGTTATTTGAATCCATAAACGTAGTTTGGATAATTATTGTATTAAATTTTATTGTACTAATTTTTCCTAATGATTTCACATCGAAATGAAATAGTTAATTGTTTGCGTAACATCAAGTCGATTAACTAAGACAACATATTATTGATTTTAATATTATAAATACTTTGAACAAAAAAAAAAAAAGGTGACCCATAAGGAATTCATCATGTTTATATAAATATTATATATTAAAACTACTAAACATAAAAGTTTACGAGTCTAAATGTAGAGTTCGTCAGAGCGTTGGGTGTTCTTATTTCTCCGTTTTGAGCAAATACAAATACACTTAAGCCTCTTTCACACAGTCCGTTTCTTCAGTGGCGACGGAAACGGATCGGATGAAAATAGAAAACGGACAATATTTTCACACAGTTCGTTTAATTAACGGCAACATGGACTTTTATTACTTTTATTATTTACAACTCGATATTATCCAACTCCAATCGGTATGTTGTATGCAAATATAGTGATTTTTTTGATTTTCAAACAATTATTTAATATTGTTATCACGGTGTTAAAAAACCAGTATAAAAAGTTATTAATTTTATATTAACATTACCGAAGACACAAACAAGTCATGAGAACCAACAGAAGAAAACATTGGGTTCATCCAATTTTGTAGAATCACGAACATTTGGGTGTTTACAGAACTCTTGTATGATGAATTATGACTGAACCCAAAGAATTATTTTAATTTTTCCAGGGATCCCTCGTTAAGTTACTGTCTTTGTAACTGTTTAAGGTTTTATCCCGAATTACTGGCCGTTCTTCTATCAAAGTGATTAGAAGTTCTATATTTAAAGAAATCAGACTTTTTTTTTTTAGTTTTGTAGAAAAAATTATAATAAAAAATAAGACACGAGTTACGACGATGATGAATACAGATTGACAACTAAACTTAAATAATAATTTTATTTATTCAAACAAAACTTAAAACCGAATACCGGATAAAAGTTATCGGATACGAATCGGAAATCGTGAAAGGTTATCACTATTAATATAGTCTTGATAAACGGTCCGTTTTAAAAATATTCCGAAGACGGAAAAATATCGAAACAATCTGTCAAGTGTTCCGATAACGAACCGGCGCGCTGTTTGTTGGTTGAAACAGAGAGCGTGAATAACTTGTATGAAAAACCATGTTTCTTATCTACTCCGTTTTCAACTTTTATCCGATCCGTTTTCGTTGCCGTCAAAGAAACGGACTGTGTGAAAGAGACCTTAAAGCAGTGTGGCCGGTGCACCGGTTGATTATAATTAATAAAATCGGCGTGACGGAACAACGTTTTTAAATAAACATGTATATACACATACAAATAAACACAAAGGAGGAAACTGGATATCAATCGGGCAGACAGGCAGCGGAATAGCTCGTTAGTTTTTTATTTTTATTTTTTGTGCAGAAAAGAGAAAAGGGGTCCGTTTTTATCGTCTTTTGTGATAGAACTGGCGTTCTATTGAGTGTTCGAGCAGCGTTTTTCGTGTAATTAAGAGGGTCGTTTTAAAATAATAATAATAATAATAATAATAATAATAAAAAGCAAAAAAAAAAAGAGTTAAGAGAGCAATTTATACCAGTTCATATTATATGTATATATAAAATAAAAAACAATTCTTGACTAAAACAATCGGGGACGTTTGACAAACAAAAGAATTAGGAAAACGTTTTAGTCGATTTTTAAGCTTTTTGTTTTGCCCGGTACGATTATTATTAGGATATTATACGGGGTGGCGTGTCATGGTGTGTGGTAGTGGTAATATCATCTGCCAACCGATTATTCAATCAACACATCATCGTCAAATATATCACACAAGTATTCCTACGTGAATTAAATAATTAAACTTAATCGAGGAGCTGCGATTAGTAGAGTGATTATTATTATTTTTTTCATAAATCAAATGTAATTAAAAATATCTGTTAAATATCGTTAATTGATTCACATTCGAGATTTATAATATATTTTCACAAGTGAATTTACAATTTCCTTCAAAAAATTGTAAGCATCTCATATGTATATGTTACCGGCAATGTCGGAAATCAGTCATTATCAGTAATGACTAATAAATATTAACAGTGGATAATTAAGTAAGGCAATACTGACAATGTCTAGGCAATATATAAAATGCCTAAATTTGATAGTCAATGTGGGTAATATTTAATTTATTTATTAAAATATAATTAAAATCAACAGAATCATGTATAATTATTATGGTTATTATTTATTTTCATAAGATAAACTACTATAGCACTTCGAATTACATAATATTTTAGCTGCACGACAAGCACATAAATTATTTTGACATTTTGTTTTACAATGACACCTTTGATATTCCTGACTCCCAGCAATACTGTTATGCCCGGCAGCCTCTCGGAAAGTAATTTCTTTTTCTTTCGCTGAATTTGTTGTCTCTTTCAAATCAAGAAAATTTTCGTTACATGGAATAGTTAGACATGGAAAACATGGAAATTATCCGTTGTCTATAGTACCTACTATAATGCCAACAAGAACCATGAATGAGACAGAGAGCTTAACTACAGTAAAACCAGGCCAATATTTTCATTTTGGTTTGGGTAATACAATTCAAAATTATTTTAAAATAAATTGCATGAGTAATATTGATATTATTAAAATTGTTATTGAAATTGATATTTTACCAATTGCAAAAAGTAATTCAAGCCAAGTATGGCCAATTTTAGGATAAATCCTCCCTAATCGCAACTCAGTGTTTTCAATAGCTACTGCAGCACAACTGAAAAACATTGACTAAACTTATCAGTCAATTACGGAAATATACACCGATTGCCCACAATGACTGGCGTGCATCAGCATTACTGACATTGCATAATCATTACCGTCATTGCCGGGATTACCGATAATGACGATAACATATACACATAAAAAAATAAATGAAAATCAATTTTACTTGTAAAATAATAAAACGTTAACTCGTACATGTGATTGTCATCAGGGACTGGAACCTTGATGTTTTTACCGATTCTGGTTCCGGTTTCGGTTCTTTGAAAATTAAGAAATTCGGTTCCGGTTCTTAAACAGTACAGAATGTCGGTTCCAATTCTTAGATATTTATAGATATTTAAGTTACATAAAAAAAATTTCAAGTAGAGAAAATTAAAAATTAATTTAAAACAATAATTTTGTCAGTTTAAAGTTGTAATTGACTTTACATACAATGGTTGTTTTTTTGAAATTTAATTGTAACCTTTTATGTGTTATATTACTCATTAATGAATTATTTAAGTCTTCAATTCGTATTTTTTTTTTTTTTTTTTTTTTTTTTTTTATTGTAACCCATCAACAAAACTTAAAGTGTCCAAAAATTAATTATTTAAATAATAAAAAAACAAAATTTTAACAAAATTGTTTTCACTTACTTTTATTGGGCATGAACATATTTTACAGGTTGATTGGTCTTTTATTTTATTGCCTATAGCTAAAATATTTATAAACTATTGAAGTTGATAGACGACCCAGTTTTTAAAAATAATAGATGTATTTATTATTAAAAATATTATAGACTTTCTTCAATTCTTCTTGCAGTCACTACACCAGTCACTAAATGTACACATAACAGACTTGATAGTCATAGTGCATAGATATGATCGGGATGTGTAGTAGTGGAATGTGAAGGGGTAACTTATCAAGTGGTGTCGTTTGTTGTTGTGCTAAAAATAAAATATTTTTTCCAATAAAATAGGAAATTGATAATCCATAGTCTATATTATACCATATGATATTATCTAATTCTTGTATGAATCTTGTATTATTGGGGTTATTATTATTATTATTAAGGCCTCAGCAGTCGACACACTGCGTATTTTCTCCATTCGTCAGAACCCGTTGTGTTTTTACGTTCATTTCGTATACGTACACTCTGATGTATAAAATACAAAAATTACAAGAAATATATTCATCAAATCTTTATATTTTTCCTAATAATGATAAAAACAAAAAGTTCATGTTTATTGTTAAAATATTAGATAAATGATTTTAGTTATATCTGCTGTAATTTTATAAAATCGAAAAACTCTGAAGAACCGAAAAGTACTAAAAATATTTTTAATTTTTCTAAATGGGTTCCGGTTCCGATTCCGGTTTTACGAAATAAAGAATATAGGTTCTAAAAAAGGTTCCGGTTCCTAAGTTTTCTTCAAGAACCGGTACCAGAACCGGTTCTTTCGGTTCCGGTTCCAATCCCTAATTGTCATACTACTTAGACCACTGAACTAATTCAAAAATTCACAAAAGACAATTATTTATACTTGTATTTTATAATTTTATTTATAATAATAAATAATATTGTATGGATTTAATTGACATCAAAATATATTGGAATCGTTTTTAAAATCGGTTGAAAACTAAAATGTTCTTAGTAAAATACAAAAATAAATAAGTTCAAACGTTTAAAATGTTGGGTTAGTAGTAATATTTTATCAATTCACCATTAAAATAAAAGAATAATAACTTCAGTAATACACCGAAAAATACTTTAAGTATCTTACCCTTTTAAATATTTTATCGTTTTTTTTTCTAGAAATATTTTAGTTTTATCAACAGTATATTTTATTTTGTGTAATTCATATATACCCAGGTATATATTTAAGGTTTACGTTAAATAATGTGTATTTAATGTTCTTTAATTACCTTTTTATAAACTTCCCTAAAAATGAAATGTGATAAATGATGTAAAAAACTACTTAAAAAGTTTATCACATCAGATGTAGCTGGTTCCACAGGGAATTATCAAAACTATTTACAGTCAAATACTAAGAATAATAATATTAATGATATAACATATAAATGTATTATCTGGAGGTAAAATTATATTATAATTTTGAATTTGAATGATTAGCAGCAATTGTAATCACTTAATCTTTAAATTTAAAATTGTATATTTTTAATTTATATTATAATTAACTGCCTAAAATTGCTTTTTATTTGATTTCAATTACATGTATCTACGAAGAATATCGAAATATTAAAAATATTAAAATTCATTAAAAATAATTCAAATATAAATAACACTGATTAATAAACCGTTTACATCCATTTTCCATATTAATTGTACTAAAAATATTTCATTTCTAAACTTCACTTAACTGCTCTGTTTAAACAATTATTTAGGTTTGCATGTATGACAACATATGAATGGTATTTGAATTGTCACCTCATGCCAAAATATCTCAAAGACATTGGAGTTAGATTAACCGACCACCACTATAAGTCTTTGAGTTGCCGATCTAGGAAACTTATTTCACACTTATTCCGCACTTCCGGTTAGTTAATTTCATGCTATTATGCCCGACATTATTTAAATATGGTCCCCAATTACTGAGTCATTACATTTTCACTCTATAACGTGACAACACTTACTAACCAAAACCATCATCCGTTAACATGATACATCTTCTGTATAAGTCCAGACCATTTTGTTTCGAATTAATTAAAACATATTGTTGATTTTGTGAAATGCGATCAACTACATAATACTGTAGTAATACTCTACATACAATACTTTTCAATCGCAGTGATTTCTGTAAACTTGAGCCTATAATTCCCAACTGTAACTCTAAGTCTGGACCAATATAATAATATATAAAAAATCACGAAGAAATACGCCGTGTAATCGTTGGTTTAGGTTCGTATTCTTTGCATTGACCTATATGCATGATTTTATTTTGAAACCAGAAAACATTGTTCGACCGTTTCAATACTTATATCTACGTTCATGATATTTGACAAATAATTGGTATGAAAGCAGTAAGATTTTTAGACATAAGATTTGGGCTAGCAACCAAGCTCACTAACAAAGTATTGTACCCAGAGGCTTATAGATATGTCGAATAGAAAAACTCAATGCATATCCAATGTTAATAATTGACTTTTGAAAACAATACTTAAATAAATAGCAATTAAAGCAAATCGTACAAGGCGCAATACATATGGTAATTATTATCATATAAAACCCCAAAAATTCATTGTGTATTTTCTGAGGTACAAATTACGAAACAGTACCGAGAACAATTTCTATTACTACGAGCATATTACAAGAGTCAACGGACTAATACCCTTCTACATAGCCAAATAATATATTTTATTTATTTATTTAAATATACTTTATGCCAAACGGCAATTAATATAGTTACATGTACAGTGGCAATCCCCTAATTAAGTAACAATAACAATTAAAATAACTATAGTATATAGAGAAGCATACAAGTGACATTGTAGAAACAAGAAGCCAGATAATTCAGCTAAAATGACTAAGGCAAATTTAGGTTACCAACTCGGAGCATCTTGCGTAATGGATGGTTTTAACCATAGACCGTTGAGTTGTAAAGGATATAAAATTATTAAACTAACCTAACCTTAATTATAAAGGTATCAAAGGCATTTTTTTCGGCTTTTCGAACAATTAGGGTTTTGAGAATTATTGCTTTAGTTGATTACAATCAATTTTAGTTTTCTATATAAGATCGTTCAAGAAAAAGCTGTATTCCTTGTATATTTGTATATTATATCATATAAAAAAAATATTCATTTTAATTTATTAAATAAGAAAAAAGTAGTATATAAATGCATTTTTTCATAATTATCATTTTCTTAATGTCTTTATTACTGATAAAATGTATTTAATTTTATGTAAATTATCTATTTAAATGTAACTCTTTGCTCCATCACTAGCTACGCTTTCAGGAGAAGAAAAAAAAAATTAATTTGAAAGATTTTACCGAACGATGTTATGCTTGGATTTTATATAGGCGTTTATGCGCACTGTTCGCGCGAGTACATAAAGTCATAAAACGTATACGTAAATTTGGCCGTGCCGAACGGCAATTAAGAAGGATTCGCTCACCTGGATAACATGGCGTGGTCGGCGGCCGCGGCGAGATGCGCGGTGACGTCGAAAGTCGCTGCGGCCGCGGCGGCTGCGGCCGCGGTGGCCGGCGACACGGCTGCAGCAACGTTCTTGTGATGATGTTTGCCGGCACCTGTGCCAGGCTTGTCCTTGCTGAGTATGCTCGAAATGGAGAACGACGTGTACGGCGGCGCGGCCGACTTGACGGCCGGCGATTCGCGGCCGCCTCCATTGGCCGTGGCCGTGGCGCCCGTGGCCGCGGTACCGCCGTTACCGGTGGCCAGGTGGCCGCGATCGTTGCAGCACTCGTCGTCGTCGTCGTTGCCGGTCACGTCGATGCGCGGCGACTCGGACATGGTGTGCGACAGCGGTGGTAATCGAACGCGTCGGCAAACGTCCGTGGTTCGCGAACGCGGTCCGTCGCAGACGCAAGGGACCCACGGGAAGAACTGTGGGATAACGGGTGCGGAGCCCAAAAAAAAAAATCCGCCGGAAAATGGTTTCGCAGACGTCAAACCGTGGATCCGGTGAGAAAGGGATCGGTTCCGTTGGTGTCGCGATCCGACCCGGTTGCGTGTGGACGATGTGTCGCTGGTGTTCACACCGCGGTCCCTGCGCGCGTTCAAATCGCTTCGCGTGCGTGCGTGCGTCCGACCGCCAGAACGGTGATAGTGATAATATTCGTGCGGACGTGGTGCGTACGTGAACGTGTGCGTGCGATGCGTACGACGACGGTGCGCGCGCGATTGTGCCGTCGTCGCTGAGCGTTCGGGGCGGTTGTACTAACCGACGACTAGACGACCATATACGGTTTGCGGTGTCGGAGCACTTAAACGTACCGCCGCCGTAATATTATTATTACTACTATTACTACCACCACTACCACTACTACCACCACTACTAATACTACTCCTTCCCTCTTTTTCGGTTTTTTCTTCCACCCTCTCCCTCACCGCGCTCGTTTGCCGCCCTGTAGCGCGCGCGGACATTTTAACCCTGCCGCCGCTGCCCCGCGCCCACCGACGCTCCGCCCAACCCCGGCGCGTCAGACACACCTACTCCATTGGTCCAAAAACGGATTTCATCCCCTACCGAACCGCCCCACTCATCACTACTGCCGCCGCCGCCGCCACGCGTGTACACCTATGCGCACGACGCGCCTCGTCCACCTTCGTCTACCCACCACCCCAGACGCCACTGCTGCAGTGTTACATCGACGGCGATCATCGGATTCCACTTGAACGCCGCCGCCTCCTTCCCGGTTTCGGTTTTACGCCGGTTTTACGCCGCGCGCGTGACTGCCGAGCAATCCGAAATTATTACCGTACATTGCGCATCACTATTACTATATTATTACTATACAGTGCTTCGCGTACGACTGACTGTTTGGTTTTCCTGGTACTCACCCCCCGTGCGTACCGGTTTATTGTCTGCTTGTTTTCCCTTTGCTTTTTGACCGCACCCTTTCTCGTAATACGACGATTTACTCGTACAATCAAATATAATACATAATGTTTCGAAACGTTAATCGTTATTCGAGTACAACTGCGTACGGTTCGACCTGTTTAACTTTTCTGACGATCGAGAACCACATCCTTCGGATATGTTGTGAATCGTACAGATATGCCTCGTATATCATAAAATATAATACGGGAAAACGTTACGGAGTAAAAGTATACGCGTTTTTATGTTCAATGCATTTAAAATTACTAATACATTAAAGTTCGCACACACGAATATTTGAATGTATAAATTAGTAGTAGCGTATTATCGGGTATTGATTGTACGCGGTTAAATGTTTTTTTTTTTTTTTTTGACGATGAACCAACATTATAGTATGTTCGTGTACATAATTGTTCTACTCTAATACTGCATTATATATTCAAAAATACACACATTTTTTATTGAAAAATAAATTTTATTTTATGACATTAAACTAAATATTAGCTAACAAGCTAAACAAAAGTTGTTGAACATGTTGGTTTAATATTTTATACATATTCTGTAAACTTTAAAGATATTTTAGATTTAATTAAATCTATGTACGAGTTGCACATGAGTAAGAAAATAATTTAATAAATTAATATTAAACGCACACGTAGCAATGTAATAGCATAATATATAAATATGTTAAACGTCATAATTTTGTAATTTCCTATTTCGTACGTTTTGTGAAAATTGAAAGCCGACTAGTAAGAAGATTAAATCACTTACTGAAATCTCTATAGGTATATGTGAATTTTTTATTTTAGAATTTAAAAATGATCAAAGATAAAATGTTTTGATTTTATATTAAAAAAAAAAAAAAAAAACCACAAAAGTATCAAAATGAAGTATTTTATATATATTTCTTTTTACTTTTAAAAGTTTTTTTTTTTATAGTGGACCATACTTTAAGTTTTATTTTATAACTTTTTATTTTATTTTTAATACCATGAAATACAGCAAAAAACATTTAGTATTTATCTGTATGTATTACCTAAATGTTAATCGTACGTTTTTATTTTATATTGAGGTACATATGTTAATGATCGGTATGATTAAAATGTATTCTTATTGAGAGTTTAAATTTCTAAATAAAATATTATAGTATTTTGTTGATGTGTAACTTTGCATTATACATATGAAATTGGCTCTGAAATTTTTTCTGGTTAATTTTTTTTACGCGTCATCATCCTGATTTTTAAAGAACTCATCATATTGGAATTTACTTCTAAATTTATTCAATTTCGATTTGCGTTACACATCAACAAAATACTATAATATTTTATTTAGAAATTTAAACTCTCAATAAGAATACATTTTAATCATACCGATCATTAACATATGTACCTCAATATAAATGTAATGTCTTATAGATAAATATTCAATGTAATATATTCACGTTTTCATATATCAAATAATTTTTTTTTTTTTTAATAAAAATATGCACAAATTAATTCAATAACCACGAGTTCATGACCCACACTGCAGTATTATGTTTATATTTGTGTGTTAAAATTGATAAGATTGATTCATTTTGTCCACAAAAACAATTGATAATGGTTATCTATACAATCTTTATTTCATATATATTAAAAAAGATTAACGTTGTGAGATAAAACTGTTCATTTGTATACTATTGAAAATAAGCATGCTTATATACTATTCCATTCTATATAACTAACATAGTTGCACATTATAAATTGTATAGATAATTGTCTATAATTGGGTGATGACGGTTAGAAATATTTAAAAAAAAAAAAAAAACACTCTCCACATGGACTTTTCCAATTGAGTGGACATTTACCCTCGTCGAGGGAAAGAGATTTTAAAAAAAAAAAATCAAAACAAAACAAAACAAAAACCGCCCTCGTAAAAGCGCGATGTTACCGGGCTTAATGTTCGGGCGGTGCGGTTATCCCCGGTGGAATTCGTGCATCAGAATTAATATTAGCCGATAGGGCAGAACAAATGTCGTGCCGACGATGCAGAGATGACGATAGGGGTTGGAAGGGAAACATCCCCAGGAAATTCTAACAGCTTGTGTACAGTATTAATAAACCAATCTCGGGGCGGCGGTTTAGATTGAAGGCGGTGGCTAGGAGGGGTGGTTCGGATTCAGGGTGGCACTCAATCAAAGCTATTAAAAGCTTTTTCTCGTTGACTGCGCCCGATGACGGTGCGGATGATGATGTCGGCGGCGACAACGGTGACGGTAACCCGGCTGGTAATGGTGGTAGTGGTGGTGGCGGCGGCGGTGGACACGGCAGTACAGCAGCGGTTAATAATGGTTACCAAGCGCGCCGCAGTCAAAGGGACGACGTAATAACGATGTATAACGGCTCAGCGGCGGCCGGTGCACAGGTCTCATCTCGTGCATGATCATCGCCGATGTCCACGGATACGAGATTGTGATAGTTTAACGATTTGTTACAATACAAATGTAAACACGCATACACTTATATGTATGCACAGCAGGGGCGGTTCCAGAGTTTTGGTTAGGAGGAGGGGGGTGTCACGTTATAACTTTACAAAATCTTATAACAAAGAGAAAACAACAATTTTTACAACACAAATTCAAGCAATTTTTAAAATTGGCAAAAATATCAATAATTTGATCTATTTGATCTAGAATATCTACTTTATGATCTACATTAATTAGATATAATGCTGATAGTCTATCCTCAGTCATCCTTGAACGAAACCAGGTTTTTAGTCTCTGAAGTGTGGAGAAACTTCTATCAACCGCCATACCACTATGGTTCTATCTACATAATATAACATTTTATTTGTGCGTGTTGTATGATTGTCCATATTATAATATTCATTTTTTATTAACAATATAGGTACATTTTTTTATAAATACGGTATGGGCTTGGGAGGGCCGCAGCACTTAAGGCCCCCTGGAGCTGTCCCTGATGCACAATAACCTACGTTGGTAACTTGTGATAAGAGTTGAAGTTACTTTAACCATCGAATCAGAAGCCCATCGCCCTATTACTATGGTGAGCAGTCTATTGTACTAGTAACTACCTATTATTTTAGTGCAAAAGTTGTTATCAATATAATTGATATAGTTGATATAATATTGAACATGTCGTAACGTCCTTGCATTTCCAAAATGGCTACCAATATTTAGCTTCGCTCGGATGCACGTGTATAGGAATAGGTCACTTGTCAATCAAGTTGTATTGCATATATATATCTATACGACGTACCGATGATTGCCTCGTCTGGATATAAGTATATATTAACAGTTCGTATTATAGTCGAAACTAATGGATGGGTGATCGACAAAAACAACATCACAATCGGGTTCAACTGGGTTTTTTGTTTACCATGAACGGTAATTAAACCGTATTTCATGAACATGACGTTTTTCTTTTTTTTTTTCAGTAGTTTTTTTCCGTATCGCGTTCCTCATTCTTCTTTATAATTTCACACGAATTACAGTACATTCCGACCCTGTAGTCCGTGCATGGCTTACAAATATGCATTAAACTCTATAATATACAATTTGGATTCGTTCACGACATTGAGTGCAGGAGATACAACGAAATAATAATAGTAAAAAAAAAAAAAAATAAATGGTTTTATCACGTACACAATCGTGTTTTACTTTCACCGAAAGTCTTTTATATGAGACGAAAACGAAGGTATAGCTGTCTGATGGGTGACGGGCGTCGGATTGTGGGGATTTGATGGTTTATAAATATCTATAATAAATATCTATATAGGAATACACATAAGATATGATTACAATAGGATAATATAGTACGGACATATTTAGATTTAGTTACACAGTCATACCGAAGTAAGAATTACATCGAATTTATACACTAAATGATAAGTATTCATCGAAATGGAATAAAGTTAAAAACCGATAAAGAATAACGTAAAAAAAATACTTTGTCCATTATCCAAGCCTATAGATAAATTTTATCATTGTTTCTTTAATATATATAAGTATATCACGCTTGAAAACTAAAATAAAAAATAAAAACACCTTCGTTAACGTCCAGAGACATAATTAATTTTGTATTGCGTATCAAACTAAAAATATTTAAGAAGTTACGGGACTGAATTTATATTTTTATTTATTATACTAAATTTTTTCTAAATAACTAGCGCTAACCTCGTGTATAAATGTTTAATCATGGTAGTGTATAAACGCAAACATATATATGGTTTATCAAAATATATTAAAATGCTTACAGATACGTAAACAATCTTATGTTATTTGAAAGTTTTGTTCAATATTTCCTAACATTTTGAAATTCTTCTGAGAAGTTTGGAAATGATGTGTTTAAAATACTTGCTATTTCCTATTTCTTTTCTAAATAGTTACCGTATAAAATGTTTATGAAGCTCTTTTTCCCGAAAGTTTAATTGCGGAAAAAGAAAAGAACATTATTGCAAAACAAATAAATTCTATGTTTCGTTTAAAATCTAAAAGTTCTCTAAGCAATTTTCCATAGAAATTAATAAATAATCGTATTAATACTCGATCGTGTTTATTACAGACGAAATTTTCGACTAAGTACGGTTTTTCGGTTCACCGATTCGCAGTCGATTAATTACATTCAACCTGTACTAATTTCGTAACAAACCGTAGATGTGCTCTTTTAATTTTTCATTCGAAAGACTAAACCAGGAATGGGCAACTCAAAGTAACAAGAGGGTCAATTTTTAGAACTTTAAAATCTGGTGAGCCATTGTAAAAAAATGAAAAACGGAAAAAGGTCATTGAAATTGACCATTAGAATTTATTTGAAACAATTTAATTTCACAACTGAACTATTACAATAAAATAAGTGCCTAATACCTATAGTTAATAGCTAATAGCTATGTTAGCTATACCTACCGATATAAATGTAGCTGGAGTTAAATGAAAATATAATATCCACATTTTACGATCGACGTGATAAAATTAAATACTGATAAACGCTAAAATGTGATGAAGTGATTTGAAAATGTAGCACGGGCCAGAAAAAAAAAGTACCTATTCGGACAGCCAATTGCCCATCGCTGGACTAAACCATAATTATTATCCGTCTCGTTAAACAATACAAACGACTTATTTCTATCGAGACGAAAATAAAAACGAATCGTTCTCGTTCGGGGACAATACGCGCGATCGCGGTACGTTTAAAACATCGTTATCGACGTCGCCG
This sequence comes from Sipha flava, assembly GCF_003268045.1. Taxonomy (NCBI): domain Eukaryota; kingdom Metazoa; phylum Arthropoda; class Insecta; order Hemiptera; family Aphididae; genus Sipha; species Sipha flava. The sequence continues at coordinate 1,677,682 of NW_020273045.1, forward strand.
TTGCACCCGGGAACTTCGTAGAAGACATCGAAGTGCCGGACAAGGATTGTTGCACTCGCGGCGCGGCAGATACGTATCGGCTCCGGCGAGGGATCGCGAGGGCATTGTACGCATTACGGCGGTAAAAGGGTGCCGACCGACGAGGTTGAGTTACACGCAGGGCGTTCTCCGAATCATCGGTGTCGGATGGACGTACGGAGATGACGCGCCGGCATTGTCGTTGTCACACTTCTTCGCCTCTCCTCGGAGGCTCGTTGTGGTACGTGCTCCCCCTCCCCCCCGGACAGGGCTTACGATTTCCGCGGGGGGGGAGGGGTCCACTTGAACGGCGTTAAGTACAGCGTTTCGGCGGCACGTATTACAACAAATGCGAGCGCACAACAATGATACGAGAGTACGCGACCGGCGGATTATCGCGCGTATTATGCGCGGGCGTTTGCGGAAAAGAAACAGAATAGCGAGAACTGCCCGTCCGGAGAATAATGCCGATCGTCCGTATAATACCGCGTCGGGTACAGAATACCAGTGCGGAGAGACGACAAATACCGAAAACGAGGACCGGTGTCGGTACGCGTATAGTGTATGCACTCGCATCGGTATAAAAACTGCGAACAAAAGACTTGTATCCACTCCTCGACGGCGGCGCTGCAGCACGTTCTGCGTGCCAAATCATCTACGAAAACGGCTATATCTTATTATTATTATTGTTATTGTTATTATTATTATTATTATTATTATTATTATTATGTTTATAGGTTCTCTTGTATTCTAGCCCTTCTCTCTCTGTCTCCCTGTCTCTCACCCTCGACCTCACCGTGTTTTATACATGTATATGGATTATCACCGGACCCTTAACAATATTATACATCGGCCGGTGGTGAATGGCGAGGCCGCTGCCGACCGACCGACCGTGAAACTATAATTGCTCCGGCGTCAATTGTTGTTGTGAACGAGAGTAAACGATTTCGCGGTAAAGACGCGTATTTGATCAATTGATTAGCGGAGATAAAACGTGTGCGGATTCGTAGACAACGCACGCGCACCGCACATTATAATATTGTAATGTTCGTGCGCATTGGTATTCGCATTATGTGCCTACGCCTCACACAATACAGAAACGTACCGGGCCATTTTTTATCCTGAGGCAGAACTGAAGCGATGTGACCCCTAGGCTGTAGGGTTGTCACGCTCACAGCTTTTAATACCTACGTACAATACGATTCGGAATGATCTGAAAAATTGTAATCGGGTTTCTAGAAAAACAAGAAATAACATTTCTTAAAATAAGTTAATTATTTAATATTTTTGCGCCTCCCAGCTCCGGGCAAGGGCCTCGGTCGCCCGCCCTGGTTACGGCTCTCACAAAACGTGTACGGTAACGTATACGACGACCGTGTGTACCGTTTCTTCGCGCATCGCGTGTCCCGCACTCTCGCGAACACGATAAACGGAAACGTTGCTCGACTGCGCAAAAGGGTATCGATAATAATACGCTTAATAACATTATCGTCAACATTCGATACGCGCACGGTTCGATGTTATACGTGTGCCCATTGTACTGCTGCGACGCATCCGCGAGTACGGTATGTAAATTTCATGGGTTTCAATTGATTCGTCCGCGCCGTAATTATTCGTGCGACGGTCTCACGAAATCACTAGAGGTGTTCGATCCACTATAGGCGAACGCGTGTTTGTGTACGCGTACGTAATACTGTGTGTAGGGGGAGTTGAATGACCATCTGTATCGTATTACGATTGATTCGAATCGTATTTAATCGAAAATTATAAAAGCCCCGTTTAAAACACATAGTCGGCGGTTTAGCGTCTGTAAACAAAATACATGCGTACTGCAGTACAAATCATTATCTTAGGATAAACCAAAAAAGCGCAAAAATCACGTTTGGTCCCCATCGAACGCTTGTAGTGATAAATAAATTTCGATCAGATCGTATATTAATATGTTCAACGCACGTATTATATAGAATAAATATAAAACGTACCGGTTTCATCCGGGTAAATAATGAACAGAAATATCATGGTCGAGGGTTGTTCGTATAATACATATTGACTATCAAAAATAAATTTCGATCCAACCCAGTATAAGTAGTTAAACATTTCAAAACGATTGTATTATATTGCAGTAAATAATTTTGTTTGATATTTATGCATCGAATATATACTTAAATTACATTTTTCTCTTTTTTTTTCCCGAAAATGTAAAATTAATAAATAAGTATTCCTATGGATCTTAGTAGTCGAAGTAGAAATTACTACAATTTCAAAAACAATAAAAAATAAAACATTTATTATAAGAAAAAAAGTAAAGTAAAATAATTTAAAATATAAACTTAAAAATAACGATTATTAGATTTTCATTCAACACAGTTCAACTTTATTATAGTTTATGTATTATTTTGAATACTTTTATAATGCTTATAACAGTATACTGTTTGAAATCGGGAGCTAAAATGTTTAAATAATTCAGTTTAAATTTAAGTCATAGTTATGTAAATTACTAAGTGACTATTGATCGAGCCTTATAGTCCATGAGTTATAAGGTATTGAAAACTTTAATATTTAAAATATAAAATATACAATACGTTTTGTTTGATATAAAAATGCAATACATATATTTACGGTTGTTAATAAAATTATTTTTACGTATTATGGTAAGGCTTATAGAAAAATTTTAGTATTCAAACGTTTTAAAGACGTATAATATGATAAGTATACAAAGTAAATATGTATTTTTAAAATACGAACATTTTTTTTAACAATTCGGGTTACTAAAAGCTGCAAAGTAAGATATCCACAAGTGTATTAAACATTTTATTGAGAAAATTAAGGCAGCGAACTAAATGGATCTCTCGGCAAAGGAGCAGGTATATAATATTATACTTATCGTTATTTTTGCACATTGTCTGAAAATCCCTTTAAATGAAGACTTTGCTCGTACGCAGTGAATCGATGGCACTTTCCGGGTAGAGATGGTGGTAATGTAATAAGCGAACGAGGAGAAAGACAAAGATACGTATACATATACAAAAGGTCACCGCGCGTTGTACATTTTGGAACTAGCATCCAAATTGAATATTTGAACCACTCGGTCCTTTGCGTTAGTCTTGGCTAGTCGAAACTCTTTTGTGAACGGGTCTGCCATTACCATTATACGACCTCTAAAAGCCCGTCTCGGAATCCACTTACAGCGCACGCACGTCGATGTCCGAATAATTGGATGATGGCGGGTCAGCCTCTGAGCGTAAAAAGGTCTTCCGCTTTAGCACTCAAATCCGGTTCTGAGCGCGCACCGACGACGGAGTGTAACGTGGCAGCGGAGGTATCCCGGGGAAGGGACGCAAAGAAAAGTATTAGATGGCGGAAAATCGATGTGTTTAATATAAGGGACGAGTCCCCAAAGGACCGAAAAAGTTCGATCCAAAACGCGAAAAGCCGCAGCTAACTTCTCACTTAAGCACTTAAAATTTCTCGGCACATTATCTCAACGAAAAAAAAAAATAGAACGCCAGTGCATGTACAATAATCGAGTCCGTTATAATAAAAACAATATATATATACACGTGTATACAGTTCGACGGCGAAACGGTAGAAAAGTGCTTCAAGTCATTGCGAAGTATACTTTTGGAAGAGAAGAAAAAGAAAAAAAAACGGTACGTATACCTTTTTCTCTCGCAGCGAATATCGATTTTAGGTCGTTCTCCGCGCCAAGTAATTTACAAAATACTCGACTATATACCACAGCCATAATAGAGGTTTTAATAAAAACTGCGTGTGGTCTTTCTTTTATTTATTTCTTTTTTTTTTTTTTTTTTAATAGAATTAATTTTACGGTAAATGGAACGCGGCCGACGAGAAACAAACGGCAAGTGCATCGGTGCAACAGTGATTCGGCGCCGAAAAAATACAAATAAAAACAACCCCGTCTAGGAACGAGAACAACAATGCGGGAACTTGCGCAATACCGACGTTCACGGTGGTGTCCGAACAACAATAACGTTGGCGGAAATAGGCGCAAACAGCGCAAATCTTACACGAACGTACAATAATTGTATCCGTAAGTGCACACGTATAGGTAACCGTGTGCGCGTTCGCGTTTCATTGCGGTGTCGAGACGCGTTAACGCTCCACGTTCTGGCGAGATAAACCGATTTCGACTACCTACCCAAATCCGAACGGCCTCGTATAATATATTATAGTTAGCCATTGTTCGGACCGTACGTATCGTATAATGTTCACCGTTCATAATCTTGTTCATCCCGCGCGCACAAGCTGATCGACGGCGATCCATAAAAATATTCCACGGTTCAGTCTTACGTTCAAATCCGTGCAACACAGTTTACAGTAGCGCAACTAGAGGAAGGGGAGGGGGGTGAAAAAAGGTCTTTATCACCCCCCTTTCTTTTTTTTTTTATACCCAACTATAATTATTTTAGTGAAATACCCTGCATCCTATAACTTATTATTTGATCGTGAGTCATATAATATAATTCATTCCATAATCGGATATTCGGAAGTTCCAATATTTGTCAGACGATTAACGGATATATATTACGGATACTGTTATGTATTGTGTACTTTCCAATAATTGCTACTGTGATTGTAAATCTTAAGTACAGTATGTTTAGATGTGAGGGTGAATTAACGGCTCTGTGATGCATTCGCAGATTTAGCGCCCCATGTTTTAAAGGTCTAGTTGCACCTATGCACAGTTTACAGTGCTGCTACACGCACGTATATTCGATCAACGACACGCACCTTATGTAATAATCATAGATGATGTAGTAGCGTAACATGCAGATATCGATTTTCGATCGGAATCAAACATAATACAGGTGTATTAACCACGTTTGCACATTTATTATTCACTGTCGATAAACTTAATATTATTTATTGAACGTAAACTATAAAAACAAAAATAATACTGTATAGATTAAAATGTAAAAAATGGTAATACGCACCATATTAAATGCAATATGTTTTCAGTAAAATGTTCATTATAATCGCGTTATTGGTGCGCTGTGAAGTAACATGATTATAGTGTCTTCTCGAATTTAAATACATGTATTCTATATCTGGATCTGCTGTACTCGACGTACACGTAATCCAATCATAAGAGATCATATAATAATTATTGTGACTAAACTTTTTTTCAATGCGGCGAATTTTCCGTTAATCATCAAACTGTGTCCATAGCACTCAACCGATTGAGTGCTTATGGATTCAGTAGCATTAGTGATGCAAACCAACCAAAACTGAACGTATAGTATCGATATTTTTCAAACGCCGCGGTATGTGGAACAATAGGGAAGTAAATTAATTTTATGAATAACCAAGCAATACCATCATTACAGACTGTTAGGACATTTGTTGGATCAGTTGAAAGGCGTGCATACTTCTATATTCGAAGCCATAGGCGATTTAAAATATTTTGTGATATAAAACATTTATCACAACGATTTTTTTTTTGTAGAAAAATTTTAAAATTATATTCCAATACATAATTCGAAGTTTTGATTTCATTTTGATAAATTCGAGTTAGGTATCTTGAATAATACATATCTCAAAGCGAATTTCTTTCCCCTTCGACTTCGATTTATCGTTACTCAACTGCAGTATGTAAATAATTCAACGTGCGAGTACCGATGTTTAATATTCCCTATATTTGTGTCTGCAGCAAAGTCTTATCTACGTACAAACAAGTATCGTACGTATTTAGATGAAAAAAAAATTGTCTCTTAGCATTACAGCGCGCATGCATTAAATAATCATTTCACCGAAGTCAAGAAACAATAATGAATCGCACCGAACCGATAAAGGCCACGACGGTTGCTATAACCTTTAGGAATCCGACCGCGATACCGAATAACGCGTTACGTAATACGTAGTACATCACGCGCGTAACGCGACAGAATTATTTCAATTGTTCTCGTACGGCGTACGTATATCTACGGTTGTTGCATCGCAGGCAACGTTATAACATCGTATCGAGACGGTATTTGTACGAAATCGGTCGAAATATCATAACACCGTTTCATCCAGTTCCGGAGGCGTGTGTGTGTTGGGATATCCATTGCTACCCCGGAAGAACGGGTTGATTTTCGCGCATAATTTAATACGTTCACGTGCATTACACGTCGTACAACGCATAAGTGGGCTCGCCCCGTGGGGAGAGATCGGAACGTGTGAAAAACACGATCGATGTGACAACAAAACGTATTGTCTGCGCGGCCAGTACGTTGTATAAATCTGGTATACGCATAATTGTTGGTTACGACACCTTACGCGGCGGCGGCGAAGAACGCCCATCTCGAGGGATAATATCGAATCGAACGACAAAGTGTCGCGTCGCGCCGTTGGGCAGCTGTTTCGGTTAAATTACAGGTTTTATTTTTTTTTTATTCGTTTTCATTTTTTTTAATAATTTACTCGAACCGCTGTTTTGTTTGAGACCCTCGAAGGACCGCGCCATGAAATGTACACGACCCTCGTCAACTCACGTACGTTTTATGTATAATATTATTTTTGTATAGCCATACGGTATTAACCGTTTTAAACGCGTCCGATGTACGGTAGAGTATTGTAACCCGAAACTCGATGTGCATTCGGTAGTTTTCGATCCGACCACTTGCGACACTCGATCAATGGAAAACCAATTACCATCGAAACACGCGTATTACATAATGTTACGTATACGGTATGAAAAAACGCGGATGGTAATTTCGTTGTACACCTACCTAACGTGGTAAGCTACAATAAACCGATATGGTATCATCAAGATAGTATCTGCGGTATCGGATAGTAAATGTTTTCCTTTTTTTTACAATGACATCCACGTGGGGGTATAGGTACGCGTATGCTACATTTACACTTACATATTACACAGAGATGTGAACCTATAATATTGGTGCGAACGTTAATCACGCCATTGTTACCATTTAGACGGAGATAATATATCCGTCTCGTAAGAGCCGTATTTGACTTGCATAACATTACATCTTAATACGATAATTCGCAAATATGGTACAAGCGTAGGCATATGAATTTTCAGGTTCCTCCATTTAGTGTTAAAAAATATGTAATTTTTTTTTCGTTTACGTCGTAGTATTGTTGTACGGCGCATATTATTATTTTGTACGTGTTCTGCCTGCATTTTATCGTTTTTCAACCAAACTTGTATTATCTATACTGTTGTAACTGGTGTAACTGTAACAGGTAAGGGTTACTGTGTAACTGGTTGTGTTGGTTACTGTCTATCTAAAATTACTTTGAACCTAGTTTGTCGCTGTACGTGCCACTGAACAATAAATGAAAATCGTTAAATACAAGTTGGCAAAATGAATTACGTTTGATATACATACACACAAATACAAGTATATATGTACAGAAAGGTGAAGCAAACCGATTTTATTTTTTATTATTATTAATATCCATTTACAACGAAAACGAGTAATCAATTTGAAACCGTACAGTTCCATTTGCGAGGAAATCTTTTTTTTTTATTCTATTAAATGGGGTTTTTGTGTTTAACTTTTGACCACGAGGTTTTTTCGGTCGGATAACCACCAGTACAATCGTATAGGTTTTTTTTTTATTTCCTATAATGGCGATGCCCTTCATTATAATAATATACTTCTGTTAGATCTTTCCTTTTTTATGCTTATAATGCTTTGTATGAATGTATATTTTATTAAAAGTTTTACGCGCATTTTGACGGCGGGCAAACACGTTGCGTATCCGTAGTCAATGCCCTTTGATCTCTAGTAAAGCTCTTTTAGAGTTGTATTCCCTAGGCCGAATAGAAATAAAATAAAAATCAACGTTGGCTTACTAACCGAACTCTTTTGTACTGATATCTATGTCATGCTTAAACTATTACATTAACTACTCACCGCACTTTACCCTTGTTTCATTTTTCAGAAATGTATTTTCAATATTTGGTTTTTCAAGAACATAATAATAATATATTATATCTGCACTGAGTTATGTATACGAGAAAAAAAACTTTTTATTATTCGATTGGTCTTCAGTGAAGCCCTAGTTATTCGATGTAATACTCTAAAGGAATAGAAAATGATTACCCGTACATAGATATTTCCATTATATCCGGTAACACGAATACAATGTTTACACATTAACCTTTAGCTTCTAGAAGTTCAACTATTCAACAATTGAATTGAATTATTAAAATATAAATTATTACATAAAAATAAATAAATATTCTTATTTATATATAAGCCATGTGCCCTGCAATCATATAAATTGAAATGTAAATAAATAAATTAACATTACCTATATGCTGTTGGATTTCCAACGATTTTATCGATTAATAATGCCAGCAACTTTTTGTTTGAATACAAAAACGAAAATTTATTAAGTTTGATATAGTCTATTTGTTACTCATTAGCTAATGAACGTGTGTACAATGGGTACAATAACAATTAATCATTTTACCGTTTACGAAAAATCGTACGTCATAGGTACAGAGTACATAATTGTTTTACCGTTCCTTTAAAACATAAGCGTAAGTAAAAAATATCTCATAGTAATTAGTAGAGCAAGGACTTTCATGCATTGGCATATTTTTTCTGGTTAACTTTATCGTATGCTTGGTAAGTACAAAATATACATTTCATAACGTTTATGATAAATTATTCAAAGTTTTTTGTGCATATATTTGCATACTTGGACATATTTTGGTTTAAGGGGCATATTTTTTTGATTACAAGAGCATATTTTAAGTTTTTAGTGCATATTTTAATAGTTCATCGAAAATCAAACGCTTTGATGAATATTTTTCATGAATCAAGGTCAACAATTTGTTATAAACTTATAAAGACGACAGAGATAAATTTTATCTTGAAATAATAATAATGATCAGTATCTATTATGTGTATTTTTGTATTTTTATAATACAAATCGAATAGTATCTATAGTCAGTGAGTAGATTAGATTAGTTCTAGAATATTCACCGCGTGTGTTAGTTTCGTGTGTTTAATAATTCAGTGCAATTATAATTTAGATAAGGAGTGTATTGGAAAATAATTCAACAATTATTTTAAAATACCTTTTTTGTTTTATTAGGTGCAGAATAATAATTAAGAAGATTGGGATCCAACATTCAAAAAAAATTCCAAATCAATTTAATAAAATAAATCTACTTAAAACTTATAGTGAATAATAATAAAATTAATTTTTTTAAGAGCATATTCAACCGCATATTTTTAAATGTATATTTGATGATTTTTTAGTGCATTAAAGTTCTTGCTCTAATAATTAGTATAATTATGTGCGTTATATATATGTATGTATATTTACTTTCAAACGAAAATGGATATTTTTTTTTTGTTTTCAAACTTCATGGTGACTCTACAACGGAACATAATTGTTTCTGTTGAGTACATTTAATTATTAAATATTATATAATTTCATTTCAAGAAACCGAAAAAGATTTTACTTCTCTAAAACATGAACATCAACAGATCACGTGCATAGGTATACTCATACACTCGTTGGTTAACTACACAATGACTGACAAATTAATTCAATTACAATCGGCGCCATCTGATTTACCTTAGACATTTTACATTAATAACTAGTGTTGAAAGTTCGTTCGTTATATTTATCAATAAGTGAATTACCGACATACTCACTCGACACTGAAAAACCAAGTGGGATGGTTAAATTCAAATTTCGAATTTCAAAACACATTTATGTTCTGTACTGAGAATAACGGTTGTTTTAAATAATTATTTCACAATTACCGTACAACGGTCTCGTATAGGTGCGGAATAGGAAAGAACGATGTTCCGAGTTCAACGCGTAAGCGTGCAGAGTAAATAAACCCTAAAGCAGGGATAAATCCCCGTATGCCGGTATCTCTATACACCTACTATTTCGGTCCGTCGACCGGTGTCAGTCCATCGTAACATTATAGGTTCTGTAACATCGGCCCCGGGCGGATTTGCCATTTGATCAATACGGAGTTTTCCCGGAGAATTAAAGTCTTCGGCTGTATGTATAATACACGGTTTCGGCTGACGTGGGAGAGCGGCGAACGTACGGCCGGGTGATTGCTAGCGGAAAAACTACAATTGATCTTTTATCGGCCCTGCAGACATTTCTATACACTATAGACGAATAAGCTCGAACGAATACGTGTATACACACGCACGGCGATACGTAAATGTACGTACTCTGCACTGCTCGTACGGCGATTATATTCCGACCCTCGGCCAATTCAATGCCACATAGTACCTGGCATATAACAGAATAGAACTACTCGCACACGTACATGTACGCCAGCATATGAGAAAGCTAATCATCCGTCTATTCACCCGATTGCGTATGAATCGTTCCGCAGCGGAGGGTCAATTGTACGCGTACGTACGCGGCGCGTACATGTATATAACGTACCGATATTTTATTTTTACTATTTTATTTATTTATTTATTTTTTTTTATTCACCACCCCAAGTGCAATTTTTAATACGACGACCAACGAACTTTACGCTGTACACCGTGATCGATAGATGATTGCTTACCTCTTTCTCGTCCGTAGCACAGTGTGACGGTGGCGGCGGCGGTAGTTATTCATAATATAATTTGTTACGAAAACAAATTACTTCTCTTTTCCGAATGGAAGCTCGTTCGTTTGAGATAAAGTTCGTCGGACTGAAAGCCGTCCGGCCAGGGGTTTAATGGCGGGAAAGTGGATGGGTTGTGGATTAATTAACGTAAAACTAGAAAGCTTCGTTCTCGGTTTCTTAGTTCTCTTTTTGAATGGGCTAATTAAAATAAATTGAACCGAGAGCAGAGGAGAAACGCACGTGGCCATATCGTGCCGAACAATCCGCGGTGGGAAACGCAGTATGTTCAAGAAGCTCGTACAAGTTTTCGGAACCTTTTGCGTGAGCTAAAGAAGGGTTCCACAAGGAAAGAGTAAAGACTGTGATAGAGTAAGAGACGTCTTTAAACATGGCTTTTCATCTTTATCCACTTTGGAGTCTTTTTAGCTCCGCTCAATGGTAATGTTTCCCTAGTTAAATTTATTCAAACGGAGATACGCATCATGTTCAAAAAGCTTGGTCTTTTATACGCACTAAATTTGAAATTACCATAGCATCTACACCATGTAATTAACTTATGTTTATCGTTACCAAAGTTTTGGAACATCGGTTTTGTTTTATGTTAACACACTGAAACGTTTCCCATATTGAACGTTACTTACGTATGACGTACACCACCGCTACAAAGAAAATAATTTTCAACGTACTGTTAATGTTAAAGTTATGACTTAATGGTGAGTTATTTATGGAACATGCATAAGTTGTATACTATACTACGTGTTAGCAATTATAATGTAATATTTTTACTTTTTTTTTCCTTTCACGGTATTTTCTCGTCCAAAAATATTGGATTTATTACACATAAAGTTGGTTACATAATTCTTATGTTACTAACCTCATTGGGTTCTATACTTTTGTCAATACTAATTATTTACCTTGTTAGTATTAAAACTGTATGGTAACAATTTTCTTGGAAAATAAGTATTTTAATTTTAAAATTCGATTTGCTCAAAATTGATAATAAAATCGTAATTCGCTCTATCGCATTTTTGGTCGATTTTTATGATTTTTTTACCGAATTTGAATCGATTGTTTTTTATCAACCTAAATGATCGATTGACTAGAAAATACAATTCATGACACTGATAAGACGATATAAGAACGCAGTAAATGTTTTCTGCTTGTGATTTTTTGTTTCCTCAATAGTTTTTGAATAAAAAACGATTTGCTTTAAAACGTTAGCAGTGCTGACTGAAACCTGTAACTATTGTCGAAAGGTACAAAAGTTATTCTTAACCCTTCGTTGATGACACAGTCAAGGCCAGATAAAGGGAGGGGTCTAGCCGGGGCGGTAGCCCTGGGGCCCTCTCGAGTACCCAAGTGAAAGGGGCCCAAACAATTTTAAGCCGATACACATTTTTTATCATACTAAAATTAGCAGTTTCATAGACATAAATTGTATATACCTATTAGTTTTATAATGTGATTGACAATTTGTGAAATAGTTAAAAAAATGTATCGTTCTCCGAGCGTAGCGAGCAGCTTTGTAAAGCATGTTTTGTCAAAAGTGACCATATAAAATTTCAGCCTCGGGGTCCAATAGGTGCTTAATCTGGCCTTGAGCACAGTAAGTCCAACGCGTGACTGCTACGAAAAGTAACGATTTAATGAACAACAGTAATGTTAAGCAGCTCAACAATGTTTGATGACTAAAATCGTGTCGAAACTGTTTAGATGGATTAGCATAGGATACAACGAATGTGTCTCGGTACTTCGCGTATGTTATCGAGCTACAGATTTATCCGTGATGGATCCGTATGAATAATATGTACTCGATATTGTCGAACCGTGCGCATAACAACATATTTTGACGTGTTTCACAAAACAATACAATAAATAATATCGTATTGAAAAAAAAAAAAAATAAGCCGCCGTGCACAGTAATAATATATATAAATATGAACACGACCGATCCACTGATCCGGCAAGTAGGTACAAAACAGGCACTCGTAGGATCGAGTATATTATTATTATTATTGTTGTTGTCGTCGTGCGAGACCGCCGCATTATTATGGAAATGCACTTACACAAAAGTAATCGGTTTACCTTATTGAACACGAATGCTAATATTGGATGTGCCGTGCGACAAATGTCCGCAAACACCTTAAGCCGGTCAAAAGCCGCTCCTGGCACGGTAATGCGATTGTTTTGGAAACATACGACTGTCGCGGCGGAGCGGGTGCGGTCGGGCCGAAGAAAAGTCCCTGGCACAGCGTGTGAGCGCGTACGCTCGCACATCTCATTGTGCGCACGATATTATGTATACGGTTTTTATTCAATTCGACCGAAATGCATGTGGAAATTGGTGGGCGCATTATCCCCTCGAGGTTTGCTGGAAATTTACATCGGCGGAGCACATCAAAAGCGCCAAAACACACGAATTTACCGTGCGACCGACAACATACCCGTGAGTAGAGGGCACATAATAAACCGCTATACGCATGTGTAGCCGTCTGGGATACGAATATTATAATATCGTGCGCAGATGATACACACTAAACGGCCACCGAATGACTTTCTTCCGCGAACAACGCCGATCCGACACGTTATGACCCGGTAACGTGGAAAAAAAATACCAATAATTATTACAGTTGTAAAAAATATCAAAAACTGACACACGACATTGACCTATATCCAAAAGCTCACCTGCTCAAAGAGCTGACAATTTAAACAATCAGAATGAATAATTGATTAAAAGTTAAATTATAAGGCCAACCACAGAGATGGGTTAGAAGCGTTTTGTATTATGTATATAATTTAGTAAAATATATTAAATTACAAATTTAGCCAAAAAATGTATCCAAATTCTATTTGAACCCATTATATTCTTGTGTCCTGTATTCCTATATGACTATTACATATGTTATGTACCGCGATATAGCAAGACTAGTCAATATTTTTTCCTAGAACGTACTATTGAAATACGTTTATTACGAATCATTTTAATATTTATAAATATACTTGTTAATAAATGCTTTGTGCTGATTTTTTTCCTATGCATCAGTCCAATGTGATACGGAAATTTTATACTTTATGTCTATATTAACAATTTATCTAGATAAATTTCAACACACGGTTTGAGGCAATCGAAGGGATAGAGTTTTATTTTGACTTTTTCAAACGTTAAATTCATAGTTTTATTATTTTCAAACGCCTTCCTACCATTATACTCAAACACGAATTTCTTACTCTGAAAAAAAAAAAAAAAAAAAAAAAGAAGCAGCTATTATTTCCACTGTGTCCGCGGAAGTATTATAACATGAATAGCGCGCTAAAAAAAAAAAAAAAGTTCGTTAGATAACGCTCTACTAGATACCTATCCATTTCGTGTGTCATAATACGTCATTGTGTGTATCGCGCGTATCATAACAGTATCGTAATATTTTGAGCATTGTGTGTTTTATTATTTTCGTTGTTAATTATCCGTTTGCGCGGCGCTCCTGTGTTCGCGATCACACGCACCGATGCAATCCGTGCACGTTCCTGCGCATTATCGCTATCATTATATTATTGTTGTGTACCACCGTCGCTGTTATACCGTATATTATATTCCGTGTATAATAGTGATAATATGCTCGCGAGAACCATTGAAACATCAAAAAATAAAACGACGATAATCCGTCATAAATCCCGCCGAATGCAACCGATTCACCGCGGGACGCCACGCTGCATTGTTCCTGATGGGAAAGATCTGGGGGCGGGGGACACTTTGTACGGTGTACAATATTATTATGTACACGACGTATGTATACCTGCGAATAATCGGCGACCGGTCCCGCGTGTATCCTGGCTGGGGCCGCGCGTCAGGAAAACTCGTCTCTCTAATCGGATCACGGGTGGAAGAACACACAGCCGCGAACCTGCTGCAGAGGGTAGAGGGTAGGTCCAAAAAGAACGTGTGTACAAATATATCGCACGCTCGCGCACGTACACGTTATTCGCACACGCACAAGCAAATTATAATCGGTGTACAACGGGTGGGCAGCGGTAAAAAAAAGTACAAGGCCGCCACCCCGTCGCTCCGTTTTCCCCGGCTCGGTGCCTTTCTCTCGCGGGGGAAAAAAAAAAGAAACCATGCTCCGCTGGACTTTAATGTATCGTAATAATAATAATAATTGTTGTTGTTATGGATATATTATAGCGGATACAAAGTGTGCGTGTGTAGTTGCGAGAGCTTGCTCCCGGGGTGGCCCTTTGTAATGATCGACGATGACGACGAGCAAAACAATGAGGACCGAGGGGCAAAAAAAAAAACGCTGAAGTGACCCTTGGATTGTTGTGTGTGCATGCATTGTGTGCTCGATGTGCGCTCGGGCCCGAGAGGGTTTCCTCTTCTGGACGCGTGTTTCGTTTAATGGGACCGAAATTAAGTAGCGTTTTTTTATTTCTTTTTTTTTTTTGATTTCATTCAATCATTGTTGCTACGTAATTTTTCTTCTCTCTTCATCGATATACTAACATATTATACTATTGTCGATAGCGTACATACATACATGCACAACATTACTGATAACCGACATAGATTCCAAATATAGTATGCATCCGACATCACAATTATTACGAGTTCTATATCTATATTATCATGTAGACATTTAATTTGAATTTATTCGTATAGCATGAACGTAATAGATTCTGAAACGTTTAGCTGTTATGAAATATATCTAAAAGGCCTAGTATATTAATTATTATAAATATTATGTATAATTTATCGAGAGTAATCGTAGAGTTACAAAACATGGTATTGTTCCACAACTAATGGTTATCTATATACCTTTTTATAAACAAATGCATCTAACACGTTCATACAATTTCACCGTTTTATGCAATTAGCTCTACTCCAAATAATTAACTCAAAATATATTAAAAAAATATAACATAAATGTTCTGAGGTATTTAATTTGGATATTGTTTTACAAATAACATTATATGTATAATAGTTCTACATATAATTTATATGTTTATCATATATTTAATTTTACACTATTTTTTCGCTTTATAAATTTTAATACTTTCTATAGATGTAATATGTCTCTGAAGTTTAGACGAGACCAATCATGTTGTCCTATACACTAGATTTTAAATTAAAAATTGACTGTGTACAGAAATGATCTAACAAACTATAAAAGGCTGATCAAAAATTTAGGATGGCTTTATACATGTAATCTCAGAAATAATTATAATAATAATTACTTGTATAATAATAATTTAAAGTAAAAATAATATAAAACATGTTTTAAACAATACCTAAAAATAATTGTAATAACATTGTTGAAGTGTTTTTAAAAAAACTCTGGACAGTGCTTAGACAATTAGGGAGGGGGCAGAAAATTTGTTTATATAACATAAGCGGCCAAATAGATCAGAGCAGGCCGACAGTATAACAGTTATTTCATTAGGTAGTTAAAAAAAAAATAATATATACAACATAATTTTCAAAATATATAATATTTCTATGTAACGGTATCATGTAATTTTTTCATGTTCTGTCAGTTTTTCACTTACATTTAAATTTGTGTTAATATTTGGTTCTCGTTTTGGCTAGAATATTTGATCATTAAAACACTCCTAAAATCTAATCTACTCGTTAAACTATCATTTGTTATCATATATTATGTGTTATAATGGAACTTTTTAGTCCATTCCACATAACACACGAGAAAATGTTTGTAACATGAAACTTCGATCATTCTACATTATTTGCATTCACGTTCAAGGCAATATTTTTCGTTATCGTTCACGCAATTCGGCCATCTCAATAATTATACATGCCGCGGTGTGTCTACGATATGACGATAATATAGCGATGAGCATAACTTTGCGAAATCTCGACAGTCATCGTTCTTCTGTCAACAATCCCTTACTTCTCATTCACTCGAATTTAGGAATATATTAATATGTAATACACAAATTGTGATCATTGACAAATAATCTGATTTATTCCTCCGTTTCATTCTCGGAACGAACCGTAACCATTTGTAGACACCTATGAAGTCGGTCGGGAAAATTTTTACTGTTCGAGTGGAAACTCTTTAACTAAAGGTACTCAAAACCAACAAAGAAAAGAGAAAAAGAGAGAGAAAGAGAAGGACAGCTTTATAGTATAATGCACGAGCGTGAGAATCATTTAGTTACGTACGGGGTAGGTAATAATGTGTAGAAAGCCTTTCGATCCGTAACAATATGATAACCTTTTGACTAATACAATAACGGGTGAAAAAAATATCGTATATTTATAACGTGATGTATAGAAAACTCAAGGGCTTAATCCAATTTGCCAACGAAACCGACACCCCCTCACTGACGGGGATAAACGGACTGCGAGAGTGTGTACACACTTACATTATGTGTACTTCGGGCACTGAGGTCTGCAGATAAGTGGAAAATATGTTTTTTTACCATTATTATTGAATGTTACAAAACGAGTGGCACGCGTCGAGTTCGGTAATTGTGTTTAAGAGTCTCTTCAGTTGGCCAGCGAGCGCGCGTTTCACCCTATCGTGCCACGTTGTGCGCGTATAATAATACATAAATACCGCAAATAATACGCCGAACGGATGGCGAAAAGGCCCCCGCGGTTTACACACGCGCGTCGGGTCCGAACAACGTAAACGCGATCGTTGTTTTCTTTTCTTTTTTTTAATGTCAACGGATCAGCAGAGGACGATTTACTCGACCGTGTTGTTTCACCTGCACACGTACGCGTACCTCAAAAGTACGTAGTGCATGTTTATGTGCGCACGGGGACGGTTTTTTTTTTTTTTTAATAACTATTATTATATGAGCCGAACAAACAAGTTAACGTCGCCGACGACGTGTACTTGACTGTTATTTGTTCGGCGAAAGAATAACGATTATTTGGAGTTGATGAATAAACGCTACACGCTGTACCGTACAGATGTTTAAAAATTCCGCAATAAAATATACTGCTTTACGTTATAACCGATTTTTATTTTGGCCACGCAGTTGTACAGTAATGATTGAGTCGTATACGTTTTGAGTATCTCGTACATATATTTTACGATTTCTATATATTTTTATGATTACATGTTATTACTTTTAAAGTTCCAATTAAAAAAAAATAAAATTATAATAACGTATATTACTTCTATTGTTCGTATTATCTTTTTTTTTTATATTTTTTTTAAAAATATATATTTATTGTTCTTTTCGTGTCGATTGTTTCGTATTTTAAAATATCAATATCCAACCGTGATGGAATATATTTTGTTATGTTACCTGTTAATTAACTTGGTATAACGTATATAGTATGATAATAATAATTTGTTCATTTTTTTTAAGTTTTTTACATTTACAATGAACGAACGTAAAACATTATCAAACCAAAATTTCATTATGATGGTTTATTTTTTTTATTTTATTTTGTAAATCAGAAACGTGTTTATTTCCATTGTAGATCTTACTGATTGCTATCTTCACATGAAAGTACATGTTATCAGTTTTGACAGTTTTCATATGACGTAGTTGTAGAAATGGCAATAGGGTTCGGACACTGACATTTTACTGGGCAAACAAAGTCATCATTCCGTTTTTTTAGTCATTTTTAAATATTAACATGGCATATTTACCATTTTACCCGTGTAGCGTAGTAATGTCCTGACAAACATTGTCCTAGCTGAGCTATAACAATTTAATTTGAAATTGAATAAATAATAATAAAAAAAAAAAAATTATTTCAAAAACATAATGTTTGTTGTAATGTTTTACTGACACAATATTCTTGACGGTTTTACGATACAGTAACAGGTGAGATAAAATAATTGTTGACCAATCAATTGCACTGAAAATTATAACCTTTTCAAGTCGAATGGCATGTCGTTCGGAATCAAAAATGTCTATATGTATAGCGGGAAAATCTAAATTTGAATTGAGAACATAAAAATTATGATTTATTTATGGTTATTGTAAACTATCAGTTTTCTAAAATTTATCTATTGGTCATATGGTTCCATAAAAGTATATTACAAATTATGTATTTCGGTGTTTTTGATTTATCATCCACAGATTATTGCATGAAAGTCAATTAGTCATTATTTTTCTGAAATTTTCCTATTTTCTGTGCAATTTTTTAGTTTTTATTTCCGTAAGAACTTTCTAAAAAGTATTAGAAAACAAAAAAATATGATTAAAAAAATCAGTGTATAGATTACCTATTATAAATATATTATACATGTGTTTATTTTTTTATTATGGGTCGATGAAAGGGAGAGTAAATTAAATTGACTACGACCATATTGTTAGTACTTGAATGTATAGTTATCGTTTTCGATACATTTACTTTTAAATTAATTTTTTAAGCCCACTACATGTAACGTTGTTGCGGAAACGAGAGGGGTTATGTTTGACGAACGTGAAGAATTTACATTTCCCGTAACTACTAAATCGATTTCTATCACTATAACTAGGTAGCTGTTACAAAATTAATTACCAAGTAACGTATAGTTATAGCAGTATGATTTCCATAAATGAGTTGTATTAGATGATATAATTTAGGGGATGTGTGTTAATGCAAATGCTCTGATTGAATGTTTTGTACAATCAATATTGGTATAATTTGTAACTCCGTTATTCTGTGGAAAAAAAATGTTATCCAACTAAAGTTTTTTCAACTATAAAATTACTTTATGGTCATATAATGTTTTCTACATGATTTTGAGGGTGAATAAAGTGAAACATTTTGAAGAGGGAAAGTTAAAATATGTAATAAACTATAATATCCTTTAATTATAAAATTATGAATATTTATTATCATTAGGCAACGTGATAAGTTAACAGGACCTTGCGCAGAAATCGTCCAAGGGGAGGATTCAAAATTCTATTTTTTATGTTAGATAAGAATTCTTGAGGCATTAAATATCGCGATGGAATATCCAAGATCAAAAATATCAGGAGAAGAGATTAATTAATTTCAAAAAATATCTGAACAGCTTGAACAACTGACTTTTCATAAAAATAAAATGCGTTTTACCGATGACTGCATTTACAATGATAATTGACAATGGGTGGAAAATGTGCAAAAATGTAATAGAAAAAGGCGTCAAATAGGGAAAATTCGAACAGTTAAAACAAAAATAGATAACTATGTATGAACTTTCAAGTCTGTTTAATTTAAATAGGATGAGGACTAGGTATATTCCTAATAAATACGTATTTAAAATGATCCCCTCAAGGGGAGTTTAAAACCCCTCCTCTTGCGCACGTGCCTGTAGATAGGTATCACGTTACTATTGTATACTCAAACACAAAAATTATAAATTTTTGAATTTCAATTTTTGAAAAACCCCAGACCGTTTCGTGTTCGCCCATTTTTTTCTCATTTGACTTGATCCGATATATTTCATAATGACTACCGATTCGGTACAAACGTCTAAGTGAAGATGGAATTGAGAGTACATTGATTGAACCTAACTACAGTACTCAGGTAATACTACTAATTATTATGGCTATACTATAAACGTATCTTGTTACCGGTTAGAAAATGATCTTAGGTTGATAGGCCAACGTATAATATATTATAATATTTATATCCGTACGATTGCGATGTATTAATACTAATAATACTAATTAGTACTAAAATTCACAATTCTCCTTTTCGCTTACAGATATTATATTAAGTATATTACATGTAAATATGAGAGTTTACTATTTAAATGTAAATGTTGATCATACATACATAACAGTACGTACACAACGTACCTGAACGACGTCGTTTGCGGTACCACTAGTATACGAACGACGGGAAGCGATTACGTGAAAAACGACCGTCAGCATGGTGTACATTTGTGACACGTGTTAAAATTATTCGATTTGTCTGACACTTTTTTTGCATAATTTTTATAAGTAATGGAACTTTTTTAGAAGGGGTTTTAAGAAAAATTTAAACTTCTTTTTTTCATATATTATGGAGGACCACCTTCGTGATCATATATGTAAATTCACGTAACCGATATCGCTCAGTAAAGGTATACACACAAGCGCGCGCGCGCAGAAACGTATATATTATCATCGGTAGTATAAAGGCGGGTAAGTACATGTGTCTGCGGTGTGCGCCATAAAAGCGCGCGTAGACTTTTACACAAAGGACGTCGGAAAAAAAACAACAATAATCATACACTCGTCGATAATTTGATTTCTTTAGCGAAATTGTTTACTGCACAGTTACGAATCTCGTTATAATACAACGCGTACAAGAAACATCAAAGTCTCGTGCAAGTCGAAACAGTTGTATTACGTTCCGATTATTCATCATACGGTCTGTTGCAAATAAAATGTTCATAAATTCACCCGTTTCCGGTCGAACGTATACGTGTCGGTCGTGTATCCCGAAGTTTCAAATCCAAAGTTTAAGGACCAAGGGACGGCCTCACCCGGAATGATGCCACGGCGTGTCCGTCATCCCTGGTCGCGCACACCTGTGCCCCGTACCGGTCGTGCACACGGCGTAACATGGCAGACGGCCACGGTTGTCGAGACCGATGTTACGAAACGCCGGGCGCGTTGCGACGACGATAGAGTCCGCGGAGAACCGCGTAGTACCGCGATTGGTCACCGCAGAAACATGGCCGACGCTAGCGGATCGTTTTGTAGAAGTGCTCGCGCCGCGTAATGTCAACAGTACAATGTTGCGCAAACGAAAATACCGCGAAATACCTACACACGCACAATATTATTATTGTTATTATTACACATACACTTGCGAAGAAAAATAACTCGTTCGCACGTGACTTACAGGTCAACGTGTGTGTGTGTGTAATCATACGCTAAGTTATATCTGTAGCCATAGGCGTAACTTGGAAATCTATTAGGGGGCAAAAATATAATTACATATCTAACGAAAAGGGTGTCCGAGGCTAAACGCCGCTTTACTACCTACATATTATAATATAAAATTATTCATTTTCTAACATTATGTTAGTTAAGCAAAAATTTAAAAAAAAAATAAAATGTTATAGTAATAGCTATTACCAGCTGTTATGTACTTATTTTAAAACAAGGTATGTTAAATATCAGAGAGGGCACTGCCCCTCCTAATTTATTCTAGTGGGTAATTACTCCCCCTTGCCCCCCTCCAGTTTACGCTTATGCCTGTACCTGCGTCAACGTATCGCACATAAAAATAGTGGCGCGCGTGATTTTTGCTTCCTGATAATCATAAGCGCAATTAGAGGTACGCAATAGAGGTTTAACACCCTTGAGTTCAAATTTAGCACTCCTGTTTTTTTTCAAATCTATTTAATCTATAGTAATTACGGTTAAATACTATTTAATTTTATTTTCGGCTCCCTCAATATTTGGGCTCTAGTTACACCCATGCCGATTTCGTATATTTTAAGGTCTAGGTCAGGGGTCGGCAACCTTTTGAACCACGTGGGCCATATTTTATTTTCAAATGTTTATCAAGGGCCACATTAAAAAATATTTTTACACATGATATATACTAATAATTGTATTGCTATTATATTTGATTATTTTACATAAAAATATGAGTGTAAAAAATACGAATGTTACTGGAAAAAATTGCTTTTAAGAAAAAATTTAATTTTTTGACAAATTAAACATATTAGCTTACCTTTGTTTTCGACGAATTTTATAAATCAACCCAAGAATTATTAAAAAAACGATGTTCATCACCAATTTTTTCTTTTTTTAGTCGCCATAATGTTTGAATTTACTTGTAAAACTATTATAAACGCAAACAGTCACACGTACGGACGTAATCACGGTGTAATACTAATTGCTACAAACGCAAAGTAACTATGCCCATAGATTAAATATATTAGATATACATATGTATTAAATACATAGATTAAATATACTTAAAATTTTAATTTTTATATTTAATTTATCCTATGACTGAGTAATGCAGCTATCATTATCTTCGACTCCGATTAGATAATAATAACAATTTTATAGATTAAACTGACTATATAACTATATAGAATAAACATCAACTATTAACGATTAGATAAGATTTTATTTATAACGAAAAAAAAATTGAATAGTATTGAAAATTGTATGAAAATTTTATTGAACAAAAATAAAACACAAAAATTCATCACCTTTGTGTGGGCCATAAAAAATGGCTTCGCGGGCCACATGCGGCCCGCGGGCCACGGGTTACCGACCCCTGGTCTAGGTACTAGGTGTTGTTCACTTTGCGTACGCTGTTCGCGCGGACATAACGACTTTCTAATTAGAATTGTGCCCGCGTGATGTGACACGGACTTCGGGCCGACCACGTCGGGATATTGTTCGTGACAAGGAAATTATCGACCCGAAACCGCCTAGTCGTCCGGATACCGTTTTGTCCGTATGAGCATTTACATACGTTTAAATTACCCGCGTGCAAACGTTCGTCGGTAAATGCGTCGACGACCCGTTCGTCTACGGGTGACACGAAAAATATAATTCATTTCCAATCCGATCGTGTATACGGATCGGATTATTTATTTTTTATCAGCAACCAACCACGTGTGATCGGAATTTATAGAGCTCACGTAGAAATATGTGTATACAGATGGCATCCTTGTCGTTCGAGCTGCATTCCTTCGACCGTGTAAGCTCAACGGTACAACAATGTACTCATACGCGTGTACCACATAGTCAAGAACTACGTTTTTAATCTTTTTTACGCTGGATAATAAAACTAGCTTTTAGGTGACGATGATTTTTCTCTTCGTCCTCGGACAAGACGAAATATTTTTGTAGACATCTCTCGGACCTACTGTTTAGAAAACAATTTATCCGGATTATGCGTATTGCCTCAGATTTGTTACACATCTCGTATCCGGGACAGGGCCGACTTTAGATACGATTGACGCGTACGACGACACAGGACGCCAAAATCAGAAGGGCGCGTGAGAGACGTCAAAATTGGAATTAAATTTGATCAATCGTTGGTGACGCAAATTATCTACTATAGATAGAAAAAAAAATTCAAAATGTGATTCAATATAATAAACATGATTATTATAATAATTACCATTATTTATAAATAATGATAATTATTTAAATTAGAATAATATATTATTCTATCAACAAGGATTGGCTGGGCTTGTAGGTACAATTACAGTTTTATTAACTATCACTTTCTTGTTGCAAGTACTATAATGTTTGTTCTATGAATGATTTACA
This sequence comes from Sipha flava, assembly GCF_003268045.1. Taxonomy (NCBI): domain Eukaryota; kingdom Metazoa; phylum Arthropoda; class Insecta; order Hemiptera; family Aphididae; genus Sipha; species Sipha flava. Next base: position 1,701,476 of record NW_020273045.1, read on the forward strand.
AATATGTGGCAAATATGCACGATCGAAAAATTATTTTGAACATTTTTAATTATGAATAAGGCTTAGGTTATAATATGTGTAATGAGGCCCCTCCAGCTCCCAAATTTCTGTCTGTTTAAGTTATATGTTTGTCGTATAAGATGAAGGATTGCCAAAATAATTCTTGTACTGAGCGCTGAAAGAGTTAAAGCCGGTACCCTGATCTAGGATACAGCACGGTCTAATTCAAATTAGGCATGTTCTGTACAAAAATAATATCGATAATATCAATATCGATATATCATATTTCAATTTAATGATATCGATATTTTTAAACATTAATATCAATATTTTGATATTTGATAATTGATAAAAAAAAATCGTATTTTTATAACTTTTTTTTTACTATTTATAACAAAAACATAATTTATACTTAATAAGTATTAATTAAATAACCACTTGTAATAATTAAGATGTTTTATTGATACAGTCTTATTTTATAAAAACAAAATTAATATTAACAAATCATAATATATAGGTAAACAATTTTGAATTCGTAACCGCCTACTGCCTAGATATACTTATTACCTAATATATATCATAGACTATAAAGCATAGGTACACTAATAAAATATACTACTTAGTACTTAATCCGTGGAGTATGGCATAACATAACAACGACAACAATAAACATAAATAACAAAATCGCCGATAAATGGACACATAGATAACAGTAATTTGGAAAATAATCATAAAGTAACGATTAATGATGGTATTTTCTGTGGCTATTCTAAATATAAAAATTAGTATTTTTATTTTTGTAGCCATTTTGAGTCAGTAAGGCCAGGCAGGCGAAAAAAAAATATCAGTGATATATCAATATTATTGTATGTTTAAAATATCAAAATATATCGATATATCAAAGCAAAATATCGATATTTGATATTATCGATATATCAAGCCCATACCTAATTCAAATCAGGTTTGCGCAATACTACCTGTACATTTGTGTTTCATTTTCACTGCAGTCGCACATCGCACTCAGACCATACGACATGTAGTGCAGCGCAGTGCAGCACAATGCCAAATGTTTAAAACTTGTTACGAACTTTGACGAGACGGAGTTTCTTTCTTCTTTTGGTAAATTAAACCACAAATTTCACCAACCCTCGTATCTGACGTACGCGTAATACATGTGTTATGCGCGTAACGCTATAACTGTGTACTCTTTTTATCTCGTTTATGATTACAGTTTACCCATGTGTAAAATATGTACATCAGTATGTGTTGGCGTAAACGCGTATAATCCATTGTTCAATAAAATAACTAATTATTCTACATAGTATTATAATTTTACCACAAAATAACCTCATTAATTAACTATAGTTATAACCGTATTATACTTACAAGTAAAGCATTTTAAGTTGTACGGCTGATTATTAATATTTTTTAAAACATTAAGATATTATTATTAGATTTTATAATTGTTTTGTTGCTATAGGTTTCTATAATAAATAAATTTAGATAATCTAATAGTTTAGGTCAGTGGTGGCCAAACTTTTTTTACCTCTGGCCATAAAAAAACAACTTTTTTTTACCGCGGGCCATAAAATATGTATTTTTCAATTTTTTTTTTACGTAAATGTAAAATATTACAGTTATGCAAATAAGTGTTGTAATGTAGAATACTTTCGCGGGCCAGATATTAAATGATGGTGGGCCGGAGTTGGCCCGCGAACCGTAGTTTGGCCACCACTGATTTAGGTAATCGGTTACTTTAAAATATGCTCTTAGTTTACTCACTTTTACAAAAATATCTTCCTTTTCCTAGAAAATATATTCATATATTTGGATTTTATACATTTCTTTTTCTTGGGAATCGGTTTAACAAATATAAATTGAGATGGTATTTAATTATTTCCAAAGATCTTACAAACTTCTTTGTACTGACAAGACATTATATTTAATAAAAATCAAAGAGTATTAATAAAACTCAAACATTTTTTTATAAACAATTTAAATAGCACGAATGAAATGCATTTTTTAACCCATTTAATTCACTTCTACGTAATTTCATTGTTTTAAACCAACTAAAAAAAATATTTTTATTTGTTATATTTTTTGTTGCGTTCACTTTTTCAATGTATACATTTAAAATATTATATATACGTATATACGTATATATATGTGTATTTTTTTTATTAGTCGGTAGTCGTGAAACGATTAAACCATCTTAATTTAAATAATATTATAAGCCCGGTTATATAAAGCTTCTCCTGAGTAAGCAACTTGTGAAATGTAATAAGTTTACTTTAATACTATTTATCCTAGCTTAAAGTAAAACGCATTGTCAATTTGTTATTTAATTTTATGATTCGCGATCGTGAGATAAAAGAAGCCCCAATTAACATGCAATGCACTGTACTTAACGAAGCCTTAAAACGGAATCTAATTTATTATTTATTGAATTAAATCGAACAAGTCCTTATAGCGGTGCAATGCGTAAGTATGCATTGTATATATACAGTATTACTGGAGTTCAGTATGTTTGGTCATTTTTACCAATGCAATTTCATTTAAACGTCATTCGATACACAAAATACCATAAGCGGGTCGTGCAATCGTGATGTTCAATCGGAAAATATTTAATATTATTTTGATGTACAGGCAACAAAAACGGCTGGCCGTACACTAGTAAGTAGATACAGTCCATTAGCACATAATAACAATGTAACGGCGTCTAATGAGATGTACTATTATTTTATACACGTTTTCCACGGGGTTGTTCTCAACCCGAGCGAGGGTTAAAATAATTGGATGGTTAAGATTTACTCCCAGAGAATGGTCGTTAAACTATAAACTAACAAGAAACAACAGTCGCACACGGTCGATGTTTGAATTTCAAATGAAACTTGTACCGATTACAATGTCAGCAATTTATATTTATACGCATCGACATAGCGTACAATGTTTATTAAAAATATTTATTATAAATGTCTACACTTAATTCGATTAGCACATTGTAAATAAAAGATAAAAACCAAAAAATCTATTTAACAGTAGAATATAACTGTAGTATTTGCACGCTGTTCGATTAATTTAATTTTAACAGTAAACAGTCGTGAAATAAGTAATAAACATAACATATTTTTTATTCGAAATCCTTGTTAAAATCAATATATTATAAATTATATTATATTATCTTAATGCATGATAAAAGTAATTCTTTTTAACTAATAAAATTTAGTATTTTATTTCAATATTAATTTATACCATGGGTAGGTATTTTTTTAAATTTTTTCTTCTTGTTCTTATTTATTGAATACGCAAGGATATATCTCAATTACTAATTTTTGGTAGAAATTGGTATTTTATATTTTTCGCCTGCGTTATTATATGACTAAATGTTATTATAATTATAATATTATTAATCAATTACATTTCCACGAATAATATCAACCAGCGAACCCATAAATATTAAAATAATTATTTGCTAGTTTTGGGTGTATATTCATACTGTGCACGCGCAGGTGGTTTAATAATAATAATGAACCCAAAGCTAGAGTATAATTTACTTATACGAAACCGTGTCAGATAAAATAAAAGGATACTTATTAGATCCGTTTGAAAAATATGTGTTATAATACCAACAAAATGTATTAGAGGATTTAATACTATATTATTACTATACGAGTATATTACTATATAACTATATTATCCACTCTATTTAACGTATTCGTAGAGATTTATTTTTTATACCAATGCATGTTAAAATGTATATATGTACATATAATAGGTTTTAAATGCAACAGATGGCTGCTAAGCGGACTAGAGTCCATCAATCTCTCAACTGCACCACAGTTGGTCCCATTGATGCTTTGTCAAAGGCATTACATCATCGACTCTCTATTCATAATCGAAATTACCTTTCCGCAATACACCCGTTATCTGTCGTTAAAAAACAGAATAAAAACTGTAGGTATGCATACATATAATACGTAACGGAAGTGTCTTTTGTCGAACTCTCATCCATTTTTTAACAACTTAAGCCGTTTTTAGTTTATTAAAAGCTAGAAAAATTACCATAGTGATAAGTTTTCTAAATTATGTTCATACATTTATAATTTAATTTTTTCATACATTTTACCAAAAATGATGCATAATTTAATCTTAAAAATCGTTTATAAATTACTAATAAAATACTAAAAAAATAAAGAAATACTAAAATAAAATAAAATACTAATACATTATACATTTTTTAAAATCATAGCAAATAATAATACTCCCTTACATCGCATCGACAGATCAAGGATAGATTTAATAACCTTAGCAAAGGAAAACAAATTGTTATGCAGTCGCAATCACACGATTTTTTATAGGTAGAATTTTTCGATTATACGTTTTAGGAAATATTGCAATAATCAAAAGCCAATTTCTTGTCGCAATTATTTTCTAGATGTTTTTCACAAAAGTAGTGATCAAAAATTTGGAAATCTTTGGTTGATCAAATTGCTAACCCAGCCTCGTATAATATTGAAATTTCAAGTATCGTTTAGTTGAAAATATTAACTAATAGTGAACTGTAGAAAAAAAATTATCTATCAATGATAATTAATACATATTTTTATTATTATTAATAACAATATTGGCTTACAAACTAAAAGAACCCTATTCACGAGTCAACATAAATTCAGTTAGTGTTTTTTTTTTCTTGCCTTAAACACTGCTTTTCCTCGTCTCTCAACACTTTCAAGTCTATATAAAATGTGTAAATATTATATACGTATAACGTCGTACACTCTGTAAGAGTTGTCATGCGTTGACACACGCGAAGACACATTCAAGAGAAAACTTTCTTTTTTTTTTCTTTCATCACAGTGTTGTTTATTTCTCGGCATATGACAAAAGGTCAACCCCCCTAAGGCCAAAACACACACACACACACACACACACGTGAGTATGCGCGAGAAATGTTTGATCGAATACGTATTCCCGATCTATATATATACGATATTTAACACCACGTCCCGGCATGATTTGAAGCTGCTGTAGACGTTGCGTAATAACTCGCGCAAAGAACATAAAAGCCGTCAAAATAACTCTGCTTCATGCACCCCTGCATATTATTGTATATTAAGTTACGATATAATATAAGACGCATCCGACATTCTCCGCCGAATTTCGATAAGATCCCGACAAAACTTTGTGATTATCATCGCGTTTCTTTTTCTGTTTTTTTTTTTTTACATTATAAATTTGTCTACTTCCCGTCGTCCGCTACGGGATTCGATAGGGTACGAGCCGCATACTTTTTCGTCATCGCTACGAATAAATTTATGTATGTCTATATTATTTTTTTTTCTCCTCTAACCGAACGTTCGAATTCGACGTTTTCCAATCCGTCTCGTGGCCGTTCGAATGACAACGACCGTTTTCGATGTACTCATAACAGTAACAGGATATGTAAAGTTATATTAACGTGCGGAAAACAAAAAAAAAAAAAAAATAGGGGAAACTTGTAACTGCCAGAGTCCGTGCGTGCAAGCGCGTGTACGAGTGGCGAATTGCTAATTGTCCCTGGAGAACCGTCCGCGGGGTATACGCGCGCTGATTACAGTTCGTGTCGCCTCGTTTGTTTTCCGCCGCCACACTTGCTAAAATATACAATGCCGTTTTGCGGTTCAGCGACCCGAAAAATTGCTTCTGCCATCACCTGCTGCTGCTGCTGCTGCTGGACGTGTTATTATTATGTATATACGAGAAGAACTTTTCGGTAATACAATCGCAAAGTATATAATTGGAAATGTTTTCACGCAGCTCGCTCAGTCTACGTCTACATCGTCTCTTGTTTTCTCTCTCTCTCTCTCTCTCTCCCTGTAGTGTCTCTTTACTTTTCATCATCAACTCGTCGGAGTAATGGTCGTGTGATAATAATATGTCGGAAACATTACCGCCAACGCACTGCGGTTAAAACTCATTGTCGAACGCCCAAAGTAGGCAAACTCGTGGTAAACGTGCGCGTATAAAGAAAATCGAACGGGTATATAAGAAAAAGAAAAAATCGCATTTAATCGAAATACTCGTGAAAGGAAATCGTTCTAAAAGTTCTCAGTCGTCGAAGAAAACACACATCGAATAAATATACTATAGTTTTTGTTCGTTATTCAAGCACAACAACGATTCGCGTTTCGGTGTATTATCATTTATGGTTTCTCGACAATATCTGATGCACCTAGTTTAATTTAGTTCTCCGTACGGGAACGTATTAAATTTAAAAATATACGTACGAAAGTAGTGTTCAATTGAATTAGTATGCGTTGACTCTCGCTATTTCCATCACGGTTTTAAGTAAAAATGATGATCTCATAATATTTTCTTCTACAAAAAAATATAAAATAAATAAATAAATAAGTAAAAAAAATTTAAAGATAAAAGTGTAAACATTTTCCTCGACCACATCTTATAAATTGACTCTACATTTTTGCTGATGATATTTTCTCAGGAATACCACTGCAATATTAGCCATTTTTACACGAAATGTAAGATAATACTTTGTCAGAGGTCCAAATAAAAAGAAAAGGGAATCCGACTAAAGTAAGGGGTGAATGATAAGTTATAAAAAATAACACTATTAAGAGTTAATTTTAAACTAAACTTTTCTTCTTTGGTTTTAACGTACTCTAATCTATTTTAAATATGAATTGATGGAAAATGAATACAAAACTAAACACGGATAACGCATAAAAAACGATTTGATGCTGCGTCCGTAATACCATAACTAATAATAATGATAAATATCAAGTAATAACCATAACTTATAGTAAGTATAATCCCTCTGGACATTCAACTATGACCATATTTTAAATACACGATCAAATGCATTATTAGCGTAGCATATTGCAATTATATAGCATTAAAATAATATATTTTGAGAATATTTCAACAATTTAAATGCAGAGATTTTTTTTTTAACGCATTTATATAATTTATCTTGATAGACATTTGTACTTCTAAATTAGGTTGTAATTTAAATATATATATATATATATATATATATTTATATTTATAGTTTTTATTAAATAAATAGAACGATAATTTATGAATATTGTATGTATCAATATTCAAGTTGACATAAAACATAATAAGTGTTGCTACTATTTATTTTGACGTTATACATATTTTTGTAACTACATACTTTCAAACATTTTTTTTGGCTTTTAAAAGTTCTAAAATTCGTAGGTATTAATATAAATTCAATATGATCTGCGACGCTTATTAAGCTATTTAATGTTAAATAACACTGATATATAGTAGCCATGTTATCATTCTTAATGTGTGAAATGAGAATTGACACTACTGCGTTCTAAAAAAAAACCCATATTCAAATATTTTTAATGCTATTAGAACTGTCATATGCGCTAATCAATTCGTACGTATGGACATAATAAGTTAATAATTTCAATAACGCAAATCATCCAATTTTGATCGGTCCCATTGATCATCAACAGTAGATTAATTACACAAATAAAAAATATAAACACTCTTTCAATTGACTTATTTGATTTTAAACGCTTTTAAGTCCACCACCGAAGACCTTCGTCTTTTATCTGTTATAACACAGTTTAACCAAATCATAAATAATTGTTTTTGTATCATATAGATTTACTGATACTTAGACAAAATGTATCAATAAACTATGCATATTGAACAATTGTACTCTTGACCTAGTTTTGGTTCATGAATAACAATGTTTAATTATTTTGACAAATTATTACTATTGTTTAATAGTACAGCACCTACATTGCATTAAATTAATGATATTAATGGTTTTGTTCACCGAACAATCAACGTTTTCGTCGATCATTCTTACTATAAGCCTATATAGTAAAATACAGATTTTATGTGAGTGTGTGTGTGTGTGTGTAGGTGTATTCAATAAGGTGCGAATATTTAATGTATAGCTGGAAAAATAAGCTCAATATTGGTGAAAATGTAATTTTATACATGTATACAAAAACATGAAACATCGTGCTTAAAGCACGTTAAACTAAAAATCATATAATTTCATAAAATAATATCGTGTAGTACTTAATGAGCGGCAACCATGTAACCGACGCATATATGACACAGTTTATGTAAATTTATTCTGACCATGTTCGGTCCCACGTGTATAGAATACGTTAACACTCGCATAATAGTGGTGCACGGGTAAGATTTATGCGAGTCTCAGTGAAACGTATCAGTGATCGCAATCTCCAAATACTTCATTGATATCAATTTTTATTATTTTCTATTAAAATATGACAACCTGTAATGTAATATTTACAATAAGAAAATGTAGTTTTCTGAGTAGTTACATCACAATATGGAATATGAGGAGGAAAGTTGCTCAATAACAGAATTCGCAAGGAGTGAAATTACAATCAGATACTTAACAGTTCTTTATACCAGCGTGTTCTTGACCAATGAGAGAGGAGAATTAATTTTTCTCAGTCGAAATATGATGATGCCAATAGATACACACATAAATACATAAACAAGGATAGTGCTTATGTATGATAACACCTCTTTTAGGCAATGTCATATGTAATTATATTGATCACAGGTATACCACATTCAATAATTGGAATATATAATAAACTATTTCATCATTGGTAATTTGATGATATCATACTAACTTCTGACATCGAACAAATAACACATTTCCATTAAAACATCATTAGACTATACATTTATAACATAATTGATAATATGTGTAGATTCGATTTCAATACCGATTGGTATCGCGGACTATAGAATATTAAATTAAAAATATTATTGATTTGTACAATATTCAACTTTGAATGTTTGTTACTGTGCGTTATACTTTTTACCTTATGCGAACGTTAACGGTAAAACTGTGAAATTCATTTCAAGAATCCTATATTTTAGGGGGTGCGGGGGAAGGTGTCGGACACCACGCTTAAACAAATCCCAACTACTGCGTGGACACGTTTAACCGCGACCAAGAAACAGACGATGGCTAGCGGAGGGCTGGAGATATACAGGGCACGATTGCCTTGTTGGTCATCCAAGCCCGGACACCGTATGGGCGCCGTACACAACAATATCGTACACGTTGCGAATCGTTTTGCCGCGGTAAAAACGTCGAAAACTGTGCGCGCGGCAGCAGCACTTAACGGGGACAATGGACGTACGTTTTCGTTTTCGGGCTCGGGGACAATAATAATGATAATAACGTACATAAGAACGTCCCCTTGCTCGTCACACGTACTTGCTCGCATTATAATGTATACGCGCGCGCGCGGTACTTTTGTGCGCTGCAGCTCTGATGGATGACCGTTTGTTGTCGTCGTCGGGTCGCTGCCGGTGCACACGAGCACGTAAAATATATGTACATATAAACGCGTATATTGTTACGTGCAGCCACCGGATTCGGTCCATTAACCGTATAAAACTATCAATACGTGTACATAGTACGAACAACTGTGGTGGCGGTAAATTTTAAACCGCACGGTCGCTCATTCCGTAAACCGATTTCGCCATCCCGCAGCCGCCTCTAACCGATACCGAACCCCCAAGTGCATACATCCGCGCGTGTTGCACGATAATAGCAATAATAATAATAATAATAATAACGATGATGGTAATAATAATAATAATAATGATAATACGCATATAATAAAGTTTCCCCTCTGAAAGTGGTGGTGGCGGGTCGCATGGGACTCATTACGATCCCGGGACCCCGGCAACGGGCCGTAAACACATTCCATTAGGACGGCGACGACGAGATCGAGTGGAGGTATGGACGATAGTGGGGCCAGAAGGCATCTCTCTCTTCTCCTCCGTACCCCTGCAACCCGTCGAATGGCTGGTGCATCAGACGAGCAGCCGCTTTGGGATCAGACACTATAATAATAGTAATAATAATATATATAAATACGCGACGGTCTATAAATAAATATATATAGTTACGTGTACATGCAGATAGTGAGTTAGATCGTGACATCATAAAAACAATTTTATAACCGTTTGGCGAGTGTAAAATTTTAACGCCTTATATCCCGCGCAAAACCGTATGACTACTATATACACCGTCGTTTCGCCCTGTACGTCCTCGCCGCTCGCCACTGCTACGGACGTAGATTAAAAATAATTTAAACTTCTTTCATTATTTTTTATACTTATATTTTTATACTTGTAAAGTTCTTAAAAGCGCTGTACGTATGTCGCTGGTTTTTTTTTTTAACACACCGTGTACACCTATACAATACAAGACCGCAGATCTCATAACAATATTTTTGTTTACAAAAGCATTAGTTTTCAAATAGTTTGACTCCGCAAGTAAAAACTGGAATTGGACCGGAGATCCCTTTTATCCGCGAGCTTATGAATAAAAAATACGGTGTTTCCGTTTCTTTTGAAACGCACCTTTTTGTAATAATACGAGTACATATGATCTCGAAAATTTCAATGCAAAAAGATTTATTCGATTTCATTATGCAAGTATTTTTATTTTACGTACAATGCTGTATTACAATTACTTATTACAATTGAATTCCAATGTAAACTTAAATTAGTTCTTGCGTGGGTTGTCAAACTTTACAAGACGAATGAAACATTTATTTTTCTGTTCGTAATCCCGTCCAAGTTACGTGCTCGGTAATTCCATATCGAACACAACTGCAAACCATCAAACACGTCCTAGGTCCGCGTTCTATCCGCAGAGAATCACCGGAATGTTCGCGTCGGAGTCGTTTGGAAGAGTAATATGCATTTGACTGACGCGTAACAGTGGTGAATGTCGATCGAAAACTTGTCGTCATACGCTAACCGTATACTTCGCACGTTGGGTTTTACACCGCGTGAGTGCGGCCCACAGCGGGCCCCGTGGTGCGCGCAAAAATATTTTATGTAAACCGTACTGCACTCGCACTCGGTCCGTCCACGCGCGTTACACGGTATCGATCCGATTCGGAGACGTGTGTTATCCGTACCGCAAACCGACTAAACCGTTGTGCGTAAACGATATTTTTATTGCCCGCGCTGGTACATCAAAAATAGGTCGTGTATTGTACAGCACGGACAACGAACACGGTCTCGGCGGTTTTTCGTCGGACAGACAGACAGACAGAGAGAGAGAGAGAGAGAGAGAGAGAGAGAGAGAGAGAGAGAGAGATTATAAACGTGCGCGCACAAAACGTACACGGCAGATCCACCGTACAACACGGCCGCTAATGGATTCCTCCCCCAACCCCTGCGTACCCTTCCCCCCCCCCCCGCGGACGCGACAACCGTGTATCGTTTCCGAGCGGTTCGGCCGTGTTCTCCTCGAAAACATTTCCAAAACGCGTTTGTTTTCGTTTTGTTCCGCGTGCTCGACGCGGGACGAGTCGCTGACATTCGTGCGGCGTCCGTTGTGCGCGCGAACAATAGCGTTCCGAAGGACTACCGGGCTTTCGTGGGCCGTATCGATGTGGCGCCTCGGGCCGATAAAACTGTCAAACGAAAACGACACTCGGCGCACGGTCCGGCGAGCACGCGGGGGCCCCCGGACAAAACCCTAATCCGCGCGCGTACCCACCCCCATCCCACGAGTCCGTAATCACCCCCCACCCCCATCCCACCAGTCGCGCGCCTTCGTATTATGTGCCGGCGGAATAGGTGTACGTTGTGGTGCCGTGCGACGTTCGCCGCGAACATAATACCGCGCACGTTATTATTATTGTCCGAACAAGGTACGCCCGTACGCGCGCGCACCCGCTTTCGTAGAACGGATTGTGTTCGACGGGAGGACTACCTGGTACTTGCCGCCGCCGCCGACCATCAAACCGCGATAATACAATACGCGCACCGTACATCGTTTTCGACCGACAAAAAAAGTTTATAACACTACGCGTCGACGTGGTCGTTCGAATGGCTCTCTTGTGTTCCACAATATATGTTTTACTCGTGCGCAGTGCGTTGTGTACGCGACACGACCCTTGCGAGGCACACGGGCTTTTTCGATGCCGCGTAATATTTTTCGAAAAATCTTGTTGTTCATGATGTACACACGATATTCATCGTCTACGTTCGAATTAAACGACAAAAAGAAAAAAAAAAAACTAGTCTCATCAGCGACGCAACATGGGGGTAATACTCGGTTAATTGGTCCAGGATTGATTTACATTTCGAGGGGTTGCCGGTAGTGACCGTAAGAGTGTACCGCGATTGGGTCATAGAAAATAGACAACGATTACCTGGTGGAACGAGTAAGAACGAGAAGAAAGATTGGGAGACTGTATGGTCTTCAGATAATTTCAGTTATTATGATCACATTATAACTCATTATTCATTTTTAATTTCCTCAACCTAACTAAAATAATTTCCATAGTTATAGACGAAACGAATAATGTATTAGTTTTACCATGATTTGTGTTTTTTTTTTTTGTGTCTGTATACACAACTTCGATCAGAAGGATTAATCCGATCATCATCGTATGAAAAGTAAAAGAATTTAGTTGGTACTTTGGGTAGTTAATTTAATTTATTTCTCTACGGTTTTTCGAATATTAGAGAAGTATGAAGAATTAATTGCAAAAACTTCAATCGAGATCAATATTCGAACCCTCCCAACTAATAATTATCTTGTCGCCCAATATTTTTTTTTTTATCTATAAACACGATTTTGACTAGAAAAATAGCTCAACCTATAAAATCATAAAAATAATTCTGATAAGAAACGTTGTTTGGTTGGTACTTTGAAGGAGATCATTTAACAAATTTCCTAATGGTATTTTTAATAATTGCAAAAATCTGAAGAAAATTTACTAAACAAACTGTAAAATTTTAAGTTTTTAATATAGATTATTTATAATTTAGATTTATTTAAAGACAACGAAAATTTTCGAAAATATCGGTTAAGTTATTTTGGTTAGACAAAAACTATTGAAAATTTTGAAAATTAATTTATTGTACATATCTATTTTTGAGAAAAAAATTATATTAATTCATTAGTTTAAGACATTTCGTTGTTTCGAAATATTTTAATAAAGTTTGTCCTATTGAGTAATTGAAAACTTCGATTTTCCCAGATTGTGAATGTCTTTTTTAGTGAAAATCAGAATATAAAAAGTTTAATTTGCATTATTAAGGAATATAGTTTTTCTTTAGAAATTTATTTTGGTAATAAACTACCTCTTATTATTCAGAATTGTTTTTTTATGGTCAATGGTACATTGGTTTTATATTTAAAAGACCAATACAACAATACTATTCCTGTATCTCACTCGACCGTGGTTGGTTATATACCCGACTAAGCAGTTTTGCTTATATTCTAAATTTTTCCATAGAAACTTATTTTGGGATATTTATCAAGATTATGGTTTTTATTCAGGATTATTTTTTTATTTTTTATTAGACTGTAACGTTCCATTTTCAAAAAATTTTAAGTGTTCCAATTAAGGTATTTCATCGTGTTCCGATTATATGATCTAAATACATCAATCCTTAATGTTTCACTTTATTTTTATACTGGTTTGTGTTGATCAATGCTGAGATTGTGGACATGAATACATCGTCATTTTATTGTGAAAAAAATCACATCGATCAGACAGCAAGAATTAGCGTTTAAAAATGCAATGCGTTTGATTAAATCTCAATTTGTAAATAAACAATATTATCATAACATACGGATATACATCATAGTGGCTCGAGTGCCTTACATTTCTGTAAGTATAATACACGTGGAAATTTATATTGGACACAAACGATTTCAACGTCAAAAATATCAAATACATCACTACACTATAGTCAGACACGTTGACATGTGTATTCAACAATCGAAATTCTTTTTGTCGATGAAATTCAATGAAACGCGAGCGGTAGAAAGAATCGTGCATTGTAGTTTGCATTCAAGAAGCTTGAAAAAAAAAAATTAATCGTAAAAACATGCACTGCGTACACATATGTTATGTGTGTAAGTTCTGTCATCTGTGTATTTAACGGTTTCAACCAACCGTTAGAAAATAAATGTTGTCACACAGCAAATACTAATGTGAAAAATAAATAATTAATACTCCGGTATTGTAGAATTAACAATAATTAGCTGCCCTTAGCTAAATGATAATGATAGTATAAGCAGACCACATTGATTTGGATCAGCGAATTTAATTCTGAGCTCTTTCGTCGTTTAATGTTTTAAATGAGTGTAATAACAGTTGCGATTGTAAAATGTTGTGCTCACGTATTACAAACCACCGTATAATAGGTTTACGTACGAACGTTATCGTGATCCTCGGCGACTAATTACTACAATGCAGCGCGTGTCTAGCGGTGAAAATGAAAAAAAAAAGAAAATTAATCAAGGACATGATTTTAAAGCCTATGTGCGCACGAGACCAGGGGGTGTGTTGCAACAAAAAAAAAAAAAAAAAGGATAACCGGGCCATAGGATATTATATTAAACGTGCGCGCGTGTATATACGTATATACACACGCGGAGAAATATAATATTAAACGGGAGAGACTTTGATGCGGTCACAAAGGCAGAGGCATTAATTTGACGTCGACCCCCGGTCGGATGAGTGTACGCACAAATGGGTGGGTGTGTGTGCGTGTGTAACCGAATACAACACAAAGTTGGTTTTCGCCATCATCGTCGTCGTCGATGGCGACTGGTTTTTAAGACCGGCAATGCTCTCCACGTGTACATGTATATTATATAAGAGATAAAAGAGACACATAGGGGAGGGTTTGATTATAGCTTTTAATAGATCGATATAAGCCTTCGGACGACGTTGATGACGGGGATACCGGTGCGGTGCTCGTATCCAAAGGCTGAGCCGGTAAAGGCCTACCGGTCTCCGTTTTATGTAGTGTCCGGTTTCGACCATCTATACTCGTATATCGACCGACTGTCGCCGCCGCCGCCGCCACTACCATTCCTTTTCACCGCCATCACTCCTTGTACGTATCCATTGTAATTATTATTATTATCATATGTATTGTATTCGACTAGTTAAAAGGGTTTCCTTCGTTCGTACATTCTTCCGTGTTGTGGTATACATTTGAATTATTGTACAGCTCCTTAAAAATCCATACGTTTACTATGGTTTTACCGTATAGACGAGCGATTACTCCGCAGTTTAATACAATAGGCATCGAATACGTTACACACTTAATACATTACACTATTAATATGTTTTCGTGGAAAACACGTCTCACCTGCGCTTTCGTCGTGATAGGTAGATAATCATTAAATATTTCGAACGAAAATTAAACGTTACGAACTACCAAACTCATCGTTTACCGTGTGTTAAAATACCTAAGGATGGATATTATTACGGCCAGACGATATCATTGCCTTATATTTCGATTACTGACATTGCCCACGTGGCAGTATTATATGCAACAGGAAACTTTTGAAAATCATATTCCACTACCCGTACCCATTTTCTGAGAAAAGTACATAGCACTAAAGTAAAACTTTTATAGAATTTCCGTACTCGGTTTAGAATCTAAAATATACATTACACTAAACATATTGTTTGGTTCAATATTTTGCTTTCCTTTTAAAATATAAATAAGGAAAATATTATGTTGATTTAAAATGTTAACACAATTGTGTTAAAATTTGAATTCCTTCAAAATGCATTTCGTTAATCGTACCGATAACTATTTAAACGTTTTTAGCTTGGAAAAATGTAATCATTTTAATTTTTCTATTTTTTCTTACGCGTTTCCCATTCGTTTACTAGAACTTTTCTAACCTTAAGCGTTCACCATATTACATTTTATAGTAGTGTAAGTTACTCAAAACAGATCACCGGTCTAATTTCCAAAATCCAGTCAGAAGTTGTAAACGTGTATGTCCTATCTGTCTTCTCAATGTTTAATTACTAAATATAATTGCATAACGCAGTTGTATTCCACCTACTCCCTATTCATGTTCAGACGTTTCTTATGCGAAGCGCAACCACGTATCTCAACATTATTTTTATATTTGTTTACATAGCAATTACTCATTGCTTACGCCTGTATAGAACATAAATTAATTAATAAACGATTTAAAAAATAAAAAACGTAATTTATTGTATTATTTATGAAACAAATATGCATGTATAATATTTGCTACTTCCCATTCATTCAGCTACGCCGTTCCTCATTTCGCTAGTTCAAAAGTTGATTCCCAGTTAAGTCCGAGTATCTCCATTCGACATGTACGATTTTTCAGTCAATCCATCTGTACACCATTACTCGTATTCGATTTATAGTGTTGTAGAATCGATATAATAAATAATACCATTAAGTTTCATCTTCTACATTTGATCCAATATGATAAATCACCATAAAGTATGGTATACCTACCAGCCTACTTGCTATTATTTTAACGATGTACATGATACTACTATATAATAGTATAATATATAATAGAACGAAATATTTATTTCCCCAGGACGAGTTAACTTAAACATAGATTCCAATTATTTATGAAAAAAAAATACTTTTACGATTTCGAGAATAAATTATTTGTTTGTAAACGTAAATCGCATGAATATAAAAATCCAAATAAATTTTTAAGGAAAATATTCGAAGAAAATACTATTAAAATAAATTGATGAGATGGGTAAATTATAGGGTTACTTTTAAATCTTGAAACCATTATACCATTGATGTTAAAAAATAATTCTGTGTGAAAGAGATGATGGGTGATCAATTTATATTACAGTACATGGTTGATACAGTAAAAGAATCAAATCTTTTAATAAATTAGTATGAACTTTTATTCTTGAGTTCTAATTTTTGCAACAATAAAAAGAAACATCTAACATTCCGGAAAATCTAAAATTTCAAGTGTTTATAAATAGCAAAAACTTCGTTGAGATTTCAAAACTATGAACTTTTTATTTAATAACTAATATTGTTTTTTTAAAAATTTGTTGAAATATCAGATTTTGTCAAAATTTAATTCTTTGAGGCTTATATATAACATTTGCTAATTTTCAATATTTTTTTTTATTTTTTTTTTTTTTGCTATAAAAGAGTAATATGAAAAAATCTTGCATCCAATTTTCAAATCTTCAGTATGTACAAGCAAAATATAATCAATTTTTAACTAAAAAAATATAGTGGGCATTTAGGGTTTGTTAAAATGTAATAATTAAATTTTTTTAATTTTAATTTATTTTGATTTTTTTTTCGATTCTAAGCTCAATTTCTTTCTTTGGTCAGTAATATACTCGTAAATATCAAAAATATTTTAATACATTTTTAAGTGTTTTTTTTGTCAAATAGAAATTATCTTACAGGTATAGGTATTTTAAAAAAAAAAAAATATCAAAGAAAATATAAACATATCAATTCTACATAAATAATTGAAAAAAAAAATATGAAAATGTATCCATCTATAAAAAATGGAGTTATAATATATTTTTTGGAGAAAACAAAAATTCGAAAACTGGTAAGTTGTAAATATTGTTGTATTTTTATAATTTTCCATCAGTTGTTTTGTAATTATTAGTAAAACTTGTTGGAAAATTCGTAAAATTATCTTTTTCTAAGTACCAATTAAACTCGTGGTTCTTAACCAGTGTGTAGCGACACACCCGTAGTGCGTGTCGAAAAAATATTAATTAAAACTGTAAGCTTTCAAAGTATAAACATATGATATTATTTCGGCATTATGATGAAATAATAAAAACCACATTTAAGAAAAATAATTATAAAGATATACTTAGTGATATCTAGTGTTATCACTAGGGACCGGATTTATATGCAACAAAAAATCCTCAAAATATGCTTCTAAAAATGCTGTAATATGCTATACAATATGTATTTATTTTTAAATATGTACAAATAAGTATTGTAAATGTAAAAATAAGTATTAATTAATACGGTATTAAAAAAAAGTATAAGAAGGTTTTTAAAATATTTTGTCGTTATGTTGACACTTGAATTCTATATTATTTATCTATATAATATGATGTATGAGTATGTAATCTTATCTTTGAAAATAATAACTACCGGTCTCAATTTTATCGATATTATGTGACTGTGAACGTGAAGTACGATGAAAACGAATATATGTGCTATTAATAATAATATGCACTATAAAACTACAAATATACAAAATATGCAAAATAAAATTAGTGTTATTTTAATAGGAAAGATCTAAATCGAGGACAATGCTCATCAGATTTCAAAAAACTTATTCCAATTCATACGACTATATGCATTTACATATAAATCCGATCCCTAGTTATCACATTTATTAGAAATATCATCAAATAAAACTTTAAAATCTAAATTTTATTTGTATTAAAATGATTCATTTCGAATTTCTCTGCAAAATGAATTTGCCGGAATGAGCAATTAAAAATTAAAAATGTCGCTTTCTTTTCAACAGCATACATATGTAAATCAGCATTTTCGATATTGGAAATGAGTAAAAAAAAAAAGATATTGAGAGTAAATTACGCGTAATTTTGTAAGTTTGTCAACCATTCATCCATGAATCGAAGACCTATGCAGACCTTGATCATTATAAATTAATACTGTTTTTTTATTTATAATACTTTCTTTGAACTGCTTAAATTTTAACAACTAAATTGAAAAAAAATTTTAAATAAAATGTCAACATATAAATGTATCGATGTTTGTAATTCTTAAATTTCAAAATTTCGTTAATCGTTTTTGTTATGTATATACATATATATATGTTATTGTACGATATTATGTTATCAGTGATTATGTATATACCTATAAATGTTATGGTAAGATATTATGTTATCGGTAATTATCTAGATATTATATATATGTAACATAATTGAGTGTGTTCCGCCGTTGTGCGTTAATAATAAATAAACGAGTCGTACTTTGTCAATGCGTGCGATATGTGTCCTCGGCTTCCCGGAGTAATACGTAACAGTTTTAAGTGTGCTGCCATTTTTATGGATCTAAATTTGGGTGTCGTTAAACAAAAAAACATTGAGAACCACTGAACTAGACAATATTTGGCATCAGAAATATGATGATCAGAGCAGTCGCCTTCGTTAAAATCGTGTACAGTTTTAAACTAAAAAAAAAAAAAACGTTTTTTAACAAACATAATAATATGCAATTATGAATATAAAGAGTTGGAATCTTTTACCGTTAAAAAGTAACTTGCAAAATTACCAAATTGAATCCATTTCTATATATTTTACCTTATGATGCACCTCCTTCATTCTGATGGAAATTGTGTAAACAAATGCAGAAAAAAAAGTACACTCATTTCGTGGCATGTGCGAACTATAACGGAATCTTATCACGCACGAATACACATTATCCGAATAATTTTCTACTATCTTTTCCGTATCCAGTGTAAACGTCTGACGAACATTTTCCGGGTCGCCTGAGATGAAAACCAAGTCTTCGTGAGCATTTTCAACATTCAAACATTCGTCGCCGAAACTCGGTACGTTTAACAAGTCAACGGTTTTCCATCGCGTGCCGTCAACGTCGTTCTCAGGCCACCTAAATCTCGGCACCAGAAAAATAAACTGCCGGTTGTCGAGCAATAAGGTTTCCGAACCCGGTGCTCGTGCGCCATCCACTCAATGGGTGCGCGGCACTCTCTGTTAAGCCGTGGGGTATTGTAAATGCTGCCCGAAATTAATAGGTAAAAACAAGGTCTATTTGTAAGGTCTGCTCGGGAAAATATCCAAGTAAAAAAGGTACATGTAAATTCCGTCCAAAAAAATATGCAGGTACAAAAATGGATTCGTCAATCGTCAATTATGTTATATATTATCAGTTTGGGGCTATGTAAATTGAGTCCGTGATATTTTGTGTATATTTTGAAAGCAGTAAATTGAGTCCCGGGAAGAAAAAGATATTAGGTATGTTGGGTCCCGGGGAAAAAAGGGTAGTAGGTAAATTGAGTCTCAACTTCTAACTATACTACATTGACTTAGTCGTTTTACAAATGACTAGGGCCCGGAACTTGATGCATTTGCATCTTTTTATTTAATGCTTGTATTCGAGGCCTATTTCTATAGAAATTTGATCTATGCCATGCAGAACTCAATGGTACTAATTCAATTTTGCATTTTTTCGGTAATTTTTTGGTTGTGGGGGCATTTTTTAGCAATTTTGATGCATTTTATGCATTTTTCTACTTTTATAGGTATATTTGCATTTTTTTGTTGAAAGAACATGTTTTGTTTCATATTACTTTAATAAAATCAAATATTTAAAAAACTAATATACCTATTGTATAGCTGAATCCTTCAGTTATTTTTGTATTATTGACATAATTTCATATCTTCGTTTCAAATTTATTTTAGGCCCGGTGCAGATATGCGGTATTTTGAAGTGAGAAACCCCTGTGTTATCGTAATTTCGATTTAATTGGTTCGCCCAGAATAGATTAATTTGTATGAACTCCGATAATTTTACGGCATTGTGACATTGTGAATGTGAACGACATACGTGTTTATTTTATTGATTTTCCACTGTTGTGACTGACTCTTTGATTTAAATATTTAATATTATTGATTAAAAATTTCAAATACAAAGTGTCGGAAAACACTCGGTTGAATTCGTTTGTAAATCATTTTGGCAAAGAAATTTTTTTAACCGATAGTTGTGTATTGTTTTGTAAAATTTGTGAAGTAAAAGTGGCGGCTGACAAAAAATTTACAGTCAAGCACCATATTTTGCGTAATAAACATATTAATGGAGTTGAACTGAAAAAGAAACTACAACAACAAAGTACAAGTAAGATTCAACAATGTACCCGTCGTACGGCGCACACATTTGGATGTCATATTTACGCGCACGGGGTAAATTTTTACCCCAAGATTATTATTCACTATAGTTTGTTATAATTTGAACTTCATTGATCTATTTTTCTTGTTTGCTATTCATATTTATTTTAAGAATCATCGAATAACTCGATCGGATTTAATTTTAGTCTATTTTTAAAAAAGATAATAGTATTTTCCTGTAGTTAATATGGCTTCGACGCCAATATATTACGAGTATATTCGCTTTTGATAACACCGTATTATGACTAAATATTATTGAACATTTCTAAGTAATAAGTTAAAAATAGGTGCTTGTGAGAGATATACAGAGATTCTACTGCATACAGAGTGATTAAAAAATATTATGATTCTAAAAAAACAAAAACAGGGGGTAAATAATTTCCAGATATCACTGTATACGACTTTAATACGTTCTAGATAAAACAAAATGTACAAAAATAACATGAAACAACAAACAGTATATTTATAGGTGTATTATTTAAGCTACTGAGGAGGACAAACACTTAAATACATTATTTTATTACCTATATACAATATAAATAAATCTGGGGTAATTATTTACCCCGTGCGCCATACGACGGGTTAATTACTGAACCATCTAAAAAATCATCTTTTAATCATGATCTGTGTCATACATTATTATCCGCAAATATTCCATTGCAAAAATTATAGAACAATATTATATAATATAAATATAATAATTGCAATAATTCCCGATGAATTGACTTTAAGGAAAGGTTATGTTTTTCAGTGCTACCTAGAAACTATTAATATAATCAAATCTTACGTAAAAAATAAGAAAATTTGGGTAACTTTGGTTGAAACTACGGACTCTGAAGGGCGCTATGTAGCGAATGTTGTTGTGGAAACTTTAGAATCGAACGGCCTCGGGAAATATTTCCTAATTAATACTGAAGTCCTAGAAAAGGTAAATCATAGTACAATTTCAAAATTTTTCGATAGATTCCTTCAAATTATTTGGTCTAATGGTATTAAACACGATCAAGTACTGCTTTTATTGAGTGATGCTGCAACTTATATGGTCAAGGAAGGTAAAGCCATTAAGATATTTTATTCAAAAATGGAGCATGTAACATGCTTGGCTCATGCCTTACATAGAGTGGCGGAAGAAATCCGGAAAAATTTCCCAAAAGTCGATCAACTTATTTCAAACTGCAAAAAAATATTTTTGAAGACTGTTTCGAGAGTACAAAGAGCTAGCACCTAATATTCTATTACCCCCATAATCTGTGCTAACTAGATGGAGAACATGGTTAACGGCAGCTTTTAATTATTGTGAAAATATTGGTACAGTTAAAAATATAACCATGAAACTGGATAAAAATGATGCGACTTCCATTGAAATTCAAAAAAAATTTAATACTGTTCTGGACAAAAATAATGGTTATAAAAAAATGCAGATTATTTCAAAAATATTGGTAGGTCAAGAAGTGACAAAAGAAGGCTTACCAGAAGATTTGAATGCAGATGACATCACTTTTTTTAAACATGCACCAATCACATCTGTGGAAGTGGAAAGAAGTTTTTCAACTTATAAAACTACTATCGGACAATCACCGATCTTTTTTATTTGAAAATTTTAAACACACTGTAATAGTTCAGTGTAACACCTTTATTATTTAAAAGTATTTATATAACTTTAATTCAATTTAATAAAAACATATTTAAAATTTTTCATAGTAATTTTCGTATTTTTAGTCATTTTTTGATGTTTATAAGTCATTTCAATACTTATTTTGTGTGAATTTTTTAAAGATTTTTAGGTCATCAAGTTCCAGGCCCTACAAATGACAATTCACACTATTTCTATCGGTTATCGATTCCATTGTGATCAAATAACTTCGTAACGTCGTAACTTTAATTATGTCTAATTAAGATACGTATATAGCCATATACGTATATTAGTTTGTCGTATATCGTGTGTCAGTTATCAGTTAACAGTAATATTGATGATAGTTCTTATGATTACACACAGACACGAGTGTGCGAAATCAAGCATTTTCACTATATTTTTCGTAGCGTGCATTGCGTACAGTACGTCGATTTGAGTTTATTAAGTTCATATATTTTAAGTTTTTACCGAAAATGTAATAAACATTTTTAAATTTTAACATGAGTGAATAAAAAATCCACTAGCTCAATCACACACCTTTGCGGGTATACACTATTCGGCCCGTGGGTCACCAGCAGAGTGTTCCCCTCAGCTAGTGGGTACTAGTAGGCCTCCTAAAAAGAAAAAGGGCTGAAAGGTTATAAGTCTTATACGCTTGTACGCTATAATGGTTCAATTTATAGAATCAGAACGTAGAAATATACTTTTAGTATTAGACAATTTTAAATGTTCTAAAGTAAACTTATAAGTTATATGAAGAATGTGTTTATTAATTATCAATTTTTTTCGGGCGGAATTTACTTGTACCTTATTTTACCAGTAGTTCACCTTGGCCGGAATTCATCATTTTTGGGCAGAATTTACATGCACCCCAAGTCGCACGTCAAACACGACCCCCCAGCGGGATCTTCGGATGATTTTCCACCGATCGCTCTCTTTATCCGCCGCGACGACGCGTCCCGGAGTCGACCGTTTACGCGCGCGTGCGCGTCTTCGCATTATCACTGTCACGCCGAGGAAATGGGTTCGCTAGGAAAATCGCTTACCTCCCGCGGCGGTGGTTTTTTTTTCGAGCATACACATCGCCGTCCGCATAATATACGCGTACGGCATTCACACCGTTACATATTTCCCCCGGGACCGTGCGACGACGACCCCCGCGAAATCCGACTGTAACGGTAAACCGCGACGGTGGTTTTATTTTGTTTCGTTTTTTCTTTTTTTTTTCAGCTTTGTGCGCGCAAACGTGTACGGGCATTATTATTATATCCGCGCCGAAGCGTCGACGCTATTTACCAAAAGCCACTCCTTTTCCGCGCACCGGAGACATCGCCGCGTTGCGGAGGGGGTGCACGCGCCTACGCGGCGGCGAATAATAATGCGCCGCGTTCCGACGGGAAAATCATAACCACAAATCAAACCGTTGTTGATGACGCGAAATTCGTTTTTCTCCGTTTCCTCCTCTTTCTTTCTTTCTGCCCGGCTCCTCGGAAACCCCGAGGTTCGACGCGCGAGCGGCTTTCGCGAGTCTTCGCTGTTATTAAAACGTATGCGTCCGGATGAAAGTATTACGCTGCCAACGAACGGTTGGCCTGCTCGCACACCGATTATTAAGTTGCTGAACTCGAAGTTGGAAAACATTTTACGTTTCTCGTTTTCTAATGAACGTTGACGAGAATATTCGTTCGACGACACCCCATCGGACTTAGCTATACAGTAAACAGATTTACCTATTACAGCGAATTTATTCTGTTATCGTTTAAACTTTTTATTTCTATTTTCGGCCAAGTTCGTAATGAATAAACAAATAAAAGTTAAACACTTACCGTATACCTGTATATCAAACTTTAAGCGAACGGTAATAAAAAATATTATTAATTTTTGAGTGAATCCGAGGAATGTGTAGATTTTACCATGATTCGTGTGAAGGATTGCTCCGATCACCACAATCAAAAATATAGTATCCGATAGTATATGTTATCTGGTCGATACTTTTTTTTTAGGAGTTCGCCTTACAAATAGTTTTCTTAATAATTATGAAAAACTGACGAAATATTATAAAAATACGGCAAAATTTATTACTCACCATAATATATTTATATATATATATATATTATATAAAACCATTTTCAGCTGTATAAGTTTCTCATCTATACTGTTTAGATAAGCAATATGTAACCTACTCTTACTGAAAATATTCAAATAAATAATAAATCATGTAAATGTATCATAATTCATAGAACTTAAAGTTTTTTTATACGATGATATACGACGGTTAAGTCAGGATGAATTTATGCACTCGTTTTATTCCCCGATCACGCGTGAAAATTAATTTTATTTTATTTATATTTTGTTTTTATGTGTCACCTTTGCTGAACCATACATATAGTATGATTATTTTGTACGAGTATTTCTAACTACACATTTATCTGCAAATCTACAGCATGATAACACTCGAGTACATACATATTATACTGCGTTGCCAATGTAATAGTTATTTATGGTCGTGACAAATGATTGAGTTCTCAATAGGCAATATTGATTTCAGATATTCTGTTCAGTTCAAAAATTTTTATCGTATCGATATAATATATCATGCCGTTATCTGCCGTTTAGTGTTTTTTCATGAAAAACGTAATAGCTGAAATATTACAGTATTTTGTACATTTCGGACCTTTGTGCGCTATCTAGCGGCCATATTCAAAACGTAACAAATTTATCAGAAAAATGCTACTTCTAGTAAATTATTATTGTCAACGTTATCAAATGGATTTATTTTATTATTTTTATTGTACAATACTGACGGCCTTACAGTTTTAAAAAATCATTTGATAAAACCATCGATGATCGATCATGGACGGATAGATATTGATCGTACTCATAATACACAATTGTATACGCTTTATCACCACCATAAGCTTCGGCGAACGGCTGTCGCAATCCAGTGAAACGTAGTCCGTCTGAAAATGGTTCCGGCGAACAAATGTGTTTATCGTTCGAGGTTAAAACAAGTAATAGAAATGATCACGGCAGTTTAAGCAAACGAATAGGGAAATATGTCGCTCACACGCCGCTTGTCGCACATCATCATTGAAAACTGTTATCGGAAGTGTAACGGTTATAGTAACGTTTATTAAAAATTACAATTTTAGAAATCAATTACACGCGACATTTATACACGACAGACATCAGTGACGGTTTTACGGGGGGGGGGGGGGGCGGGGGGTGGACCGCCCTCCCCCTTGAGCCGTGTAAAAACTAAAAATATAAATGAGCAAACCGTTTACTAAAAATCGTTTTGGCGATAATTTTATGTCAAAACTGTTTACTGTTTATAAAAATGTTTGCTCCAAGTTTGACTGTTAATTAAGTTGAAATGAAAAAAATTATTTTCATTTTAATTGTTATATTGACCTATATTTTTATCTTATACCATTGTGGTATATAGTTTATAGAACTTAAAATTATTACTAATTAATTAATTTGTTTTTTTAGATAGGTAATGTGTCCGATATTGGTCTTTTGATTTAATTCGTGTGTGTGTTGTTGAGTGAAGAATGTTCTTGCGAGGAGTCCATGATGTGAATATTACTATGTTGAGGTTCGTTGATATGTGATGTGAAAAGTGATTTTCTAGCATTAGAGTCTGTTCTAAATCATTGTTTTGATTCTCTTCTTTGTATGAGGTTCACTGTAATTTTTATTAAATTATATTTATATATTAATTATATTTATATAATTATATTTGTTTTTTTCATAGTGATATTGAGTTTTAATTGTAAGGAGAGGTTTAAAATTTGGTTTGAGGGAGGGTTTTTTTTTTTGTTCTGACGTGTTTTTACAATGAGCTGATGTATAACCAGTGCATTTACATAAGTAGCATGTGAGTGTATCATTTGTAAGGAAGGTACGGTATTCGATGTTTACAAAATTAATTACTGATGAACCAGTTAATTTTGGTGTGTCCTCCAATTTGATGTGAGTTTGCCTTCTAAAACTTATGATGTGAGATAAGTCTTCTGTAGAGAAACCAGATTTAAGAAATGTGATTGGAGTAAGCGTATTTATGCCAATAAGGTTTAATGCATCGGTAATATATGAGTGTGGAATAGTAGGGGATACATTTTAAATGATAATACGTTTTGCTTGATTTTCTAATCTACGTAGTTCAATATTGTTGTTACCGACAGTGATTGTCGGACAGCGATATTGGAATTAGCAAAGTAGACACAAAAACTGTTCTTTGAGATTCTTGAGGCAAATCAAGGTTATTTTTAGGTTCATTAGGAAAACGATTATTTTTTTATTTCATTACACTTCCAAAGGAAATACATTTTACGATTATACTGGTCTAGACCTGAACGAGTAAATAATACATCGGGGAAGTACTTCTAGTCCCGCTAAATTATTGCACTTTTATGATTATATTTGTACCATTTTCGATAGTGGCACGCCATCTACATTATTCGCGCGCTATTACAAATTCAGAAATATTTTACCGAGGGGTAGCACTGTTCTGTCCTAGTGGGATAATACTACGAGCCCGATTTTTGTGGACACGAAACCCGTATGCAAATGTATACAGTTTCATTTCCGAAAAAATTCGGTCGACAGGGAAAGTAAGATCGTAGTCCAGTTGAAAACAATAGCGACCAAATCAATTTGATTTTAATGACCACGCCAAGAAAACATCAGACAGAGAAATCTTATATTACAGCTGCGATGGTAGTTCGACGAATCGTTAACATTTGACCATTTATATTTTTATAATTATTATAAAATCTATCATTATATTATAATCATCACTTTTGTTACGGTGTGTTTTATTCTCCCATTTGTGCTCTATAGCAGATGCTACCGTTATACTGATAATTATTTTCTACTCAAGAGCTTACATCGTGTAAACACATTGTAAAAAGAAATACGCCCGTACGTGATATGCATTTTTAACAATTATCCGTTTTCATAGAGTAGAACAACTTATTCGATTTATAGGTTTGCGGTTAAATACTGATATTGTCGGCTATGAACATTTACGTATATATTATGAATAAAAATCGAAAGGGTTTGTAATGCGATGACGAATATTAGCTAACAAAAATATTAAATACATTTATGGTATTAAGGCGTTAGAACCCCAGAAGACTAAGTGTTCGCTAGACAGAGTCGTGAACCTCGAACACGAGCGGTTACCTGCACCGACTCGCGGAGTGTATACAAAAACATAATAAAAATTTAAAATGGGAATAAACAAGGAACTTAATAAATTATTACTCCGGTTGTTAGTCACAACTTTTAACGTGTATTGCATACAACTAGATCAAATATAACAATAATATAGACACGTCGCTAATTAATATCGATCTCAAGCCGACAACAACAGTTTGGGGACACGTGTCGTCTCGCGATGGGAGTCGCGAGATTTAGTTCCCAACGACAATAACGAATAAAATAATACACTTGAAAATATAACAAGGTTTATACGAACTACATTGAAATATGTAAATTGATAAAAATAACAGTTAATAACAAAAATACGTGCGCGCGTACGCGTGTATAATATAAATGCGAGCGCGAGTTCGAAACGAAACAGTTCGCGCGAAAGCGTTAAAAACACAAAACAGGCGAAAAAGAGAACGACGGTGTCGCGAGGGCGAGTTAGTTGTATCGCGAAACAAAAGTCAAGAGGGTTGAATAGAAAAAAGGTGCGCGAAAAGAAGTTTGACGGTACGAACGGGACGTACGACGTGCACGACGGTCAAAGCGCGAGACCGAGCGCGGGCTCGCCGTCGCGGCGTTGTAGGCGACACGATGGAGGCACGATGCCTCCGCACAATTGCCAACAGCGACACCGCGGTGAGGTGTGTGGTGGTGGCCCACCACAATAGTAATGATAATAATAACGGTATAAAATGTGATAATAAGTCAAACCGGCTGACAGATGATGTCACTGTAGTCCCCGGAACACCGTCACCCCGCACTACCCGGTTGATCCGCCGCACCGCGCTAGCAACCACCGCACGACGTCGGGAAGATTTCGGAAGCACCTGAACACGGCCAAAACTTTCACACAAGACAATGCGAGGACGGCACACAGCCCAAAACCAGCTTTCTCGTGGGAGGAAGGATGCACCTGGCTGATCCACCGCGTCTCAAACGTGTGATGACTGGCACGTGGTTCGCCCGACACACCAGGAATACCAGCCGTCGTTCTTCACACACGACTGACGCGAACGAAAATCACGAACGTACCGCCAAGAACCGCGAACGGAACTACACAAATCGTTATGAAAAGGGCACGGTCGTCCGCGAAAAATCGGATCGCACACGTGACAAACACCTGGGGCGGAACGGTCGTTGACGCTTGACGGTCGCGAGACCCGACCCAAACGCAGGTGGAAAAACGACGGACAGCGATGGCGACACGCAGTCACGCCAGCGGCGGACAGGTTCTAAAAAGTTCTACGCCCGAAACGTCATCGTGGAGACCGGTTGCCGAATTATCAAAAGGCGTGAAAAGCTGGTGCCGCGCGCGAACACTAAGCATTTATTTAAAAACACGATTATTAAATTTTGAAAAAAGCTAAGAGCCAATTTTGATGGACACTGAGCTCCCGTAACACACCTTTCTATTTGCGATTACGAATTAGGGTTTTTATAAATTTTATATTATAATACATTTTATCTATGATTTAAGTTATGTATTCGTAATCAGCAGATAAGCGTTAAAAAACCAATAGGAATTAGACTGTTGATCAGCAGTGTTTGTAGTTTTCAAATAAATTCTTTACATTTTTAAATTGTAAATATGCAGCATGTCCAATGCTGAATTAAACACCTATTAGGCCCCGGGGCTACTGCCCCGGCTAGATTCCCCACTTAATCCGGCCTTGAGCATGCCCCACTATAATGTGTTTAATAAATCAGTTACTTATCAACCTAATCAATCAACCTATACTACACTTTATTTAAACATTTTACTTTTTAATTTAAAATTTTTAAACTACATAATATTATAATATGATCGACATGACCGAAACTCAGATGTTCCCTTAAAATGACATGACCGCAATTCGGATGTATCCTTAATATCACGTGATCACAACTTTAATGTCTACTTATCTCAAAATCGCCGCCGACTTCAACTCAGATAAAGCTATATAAACTCAAAAAAAAAAAAAAAAACTAACATATTTTTTACATATTTAATTCAATTTAATCATACTATAAGTACAAGTTAAATGATTGTCTATATTTTATAAGCTAAATTTATATTAGTAAAAGAGAGTAATTAAATAAAACTAATAAAAAAATGTAAAAAAAAGTAGAAGAGAAAAAATATTAAAAAAAATAGTTAATAAATTCATCATAGTTAAGTGAAGAATATTACAATCGAAAAAACAATCTTTTTAAGAAACATTTATTCAAACAATTTCATTTGAAATGTATTTATATCATATGATATCACGTGATATGAACGAGAATTTTTTACTAAACCATGAACATGCAAGTTCCATTTGAGATTTTTAACATAAGTAATACCTTAATATCTTTATTTTATAATTTTTTTAATATATTTACTTAGATAACAGTTCTTATCATCAGTAAAAATATTTATTACTATTGTATCTTTATTTAAGGTTGGATTTTTAGCACTGAGGGATTTATGTAAAATATGTAAACGAATCGTAACTTAAATGTATACCGCTCGCTAAGATTCGTCGGAGAAAAGTAGACTTATATCATCTGCATATGTCACCAGAACATAAAATTAACAATAATATATCGAATTTTGTAAAAAAAACTCATCGGACTTAAAAAACTACCATGAGGAACTTCGAATTCACTTCTGCGTATTAGAGAATGTCGATCTAAATTATTTATAAAATTTAAATTAATTTTAAAATATAAAAAAAATTGTTGTTGGTATGATGTTAATGATTCATTCGGTGTCCAAGGTTACTGTATATAGATAAAAGTAAATATATTGAACAGCAAAAAGTTAATTATCATTTCAGATTGGTCTATTAGTTACCTAATACTCCAGACTTCAAAATTTTTACAAAATTTAACGTACAAAATTATTAAATTTTAAATTTATATCTAAAATTATGTCATCAAAAATTGATTCTAATGCTAGTGTATCGATTCAAAGCAACATTTACAAAAACGATAAGAATAGCGTAAACCGCCGACCGTATAATTCATCGTTGTCCAATGATAATCTCGAGTTAGATGAGGAGACGCCATCTAACACAGTCGAATCGGTAGAAAGAACAATGAGAGTAGTAGAAAGTTTCCGAGAGAAAATTCAGGAGATATATAGAAAAAAACAGAAAGAAATAGCCGAAGAAACGGCTGAGCTCTATGGTGAACCAAACTCTAAAGAACATCTGGACGACGAGATGGAGAGTGAGAAGAAAACGAAAAAGGATTTGATGGACGGAGTCGAAAAATGTAATACCGTAAGTTATTGTCACTGAATTGATTTGTCGGAATACAGTACACATTTGAATTTAATATCGTAACAGGTATATATTTCGACCCAAGATTTACCAGCGAAAAACATTTGTGAAACTAATATAAATGAATCTTCTACGGAACGTCATGTTAACACTGAAGACTTATCGATGAAAATGAATTCGAGTGTATTCAGCATGAGTATGGCATTCTGGAAGGAAAAGATCAAATCATCGTCGTTTACATGCGAAAAAGTGTTGGATTCCAAGAGCAAATGCAGACTGACGAAAAGTACATTGAAAACGAAATGTTCACGATCGATGTCGAATGATATAAAGGAGATAAAAGATGCAGAATATTGCTCGATTATATCATCAGATACATCATGTGAGTCCAACATTAATAGGACCTCTACGCAATTGAAAGAATACAAACCGATCCGTTTTGACGGGAAGTTAGAATTATCTTTGGCCGATTCGGTTTTGCTGCCATTTTTGGAAACGTCGAAACAACAAAAAGAAACGTCTAGAAAGGAAGAAGATTACAAGGAACTAGAAGAGAAAATTCACTTCCAAGATATCAAAATTGAAATGTTAATGGCGAAAATACACCAATTATCATCGGCAAACGTAAGACGTCAACAAGAAGACGCTGTAGTTGGTCCAAAACATACCAGTACACGTAAAGAACCGGAGAACGAAGTCCGTAACGCTCCTGCAAATAATAGTACTGCGTGTACTTTTCCCGAATGCGTTTGTCGTTTGATAGGGATCGAAAATGTTAGTACGCCAGTTGTCGATGATTCGAAAACGACTAAATGTACTGAAGATCGCTGTGTTCAGACGAGTTTTAGTAGTATAGTATCAATTAAGCCAAACGATCGAATCCCACCTTCGACTAACAAACACAAAGGGAACGAACGGTCACATAAAGATAATAGAAACAACATTTTAAAGAATAACATCAGTAGTTATTGCGATTTCTTAAATACCAACGAAGATCCTGTCATAGTGATGCAACGTAGATTGGATGAAATATCAAAACATTTTGGTTCCAAAAAATGTACGTGTTCCCGTAAATCGTAAGTTATTATCATCATAAGCGGCCCTACGTTACGGAATTGTACTATATAGGTACTCTTTTCAGAATAACAACCCGCTGCGTTTGCGCATATTGTCGGAGCAACCGTCGACGATAGCCAAACGTTCTATGACGTTCTGTGGTTGTTCTAATCTACGACTGCTAACGCCGTTTTCTCGGTCGTCAAGTTAATTGTTATTGTTACCAGCGCGCGGTGTCGACTGCAAAGATCTGTGTGGGATTCGTCTAAAACTAGAAAATTATCGTTCTAGTTTGCGCTTGCGTCCCCCTAAACAGGTCATCGCTGCCAACACCGGCAATAATAATGATAATTACCGCGCGACGACCGAGAAAGACGGTGATAGCAGCCGACGATTGACAACCAGTCACAAAACATACGGTTGTCCAATAGTTTCTCCGACGATCATGCGAACCCGACGCGTTCTTATTCTGAAACGAGTATAGTTTTTCTCAACGATTTCCAAAACATCATGCATAATAACTAACACTGTATCATATAACACGATAACACTATACACAGGGTGGTCCGTCATCGTTTACCGATAGAAATATCTCCATTAATGTACCTTTCTTTCCAATTTATTTGGTTTTTTCATTAACTTTTTTACCAGAAAATCTTATGAAAAGTTAAATTATGAAATTCAGATTTTCATCACTTAATCGACTTGTAGAAATAACTTGAATTTCTCTTTCGTATAAAATTGTGAGAAGTCGTTTTATGAAACATGTTAAAGAGGACATTTTTAGTTTCATAGTTACAACTATAATTAATGATATTTAATAAATAATATGAATAATAAGCCGGTCAAGGAATACAAATACGAAATTAATATTTTTTTTTTCGTGTTATGGTCCCTTACAGTAAAATTAAATATAGGAAATACATTGGAAAGAAAATATATTCACTTGTCGCAGTTTATCAGCAGCCATTAGGACTAAGAATTATTCTGAGTGGCCGCATACGATTTACTGATGGAAATATCCGTGAACGTATTTTCTATTCAATATATTAAATATAGTTAACCTTATCGCAGGGGACCCTAAAATATGAAAAATATAATATTAATTTCGTGTTTTTATTCCTTAACCGGCTTATTATTCATATTATTTATTACAATATCCGTTGTATGCTTTCCTTTTTTCCTTTTTTTCTGTCCTAATGTATCCGGGAGTGAAGTGACCGTCTGACGTCGTATGAAAGTATGATGAAGGCTATCACACATTTTTTTTTTTGTTGTACACATTAAAACTTTCTAAAATGGTGGCGCGATATTTTTTCGCGTTTCGAAACGTTTACTCTCAAACCGGAAACGTGATTGGGGGGGGACACGTGTTGTTTAAAACGCTGCGCGCGACTGTACCGTCGACCAGGACAGCGCGACCAGATGAAGGAAACGAACGAACGAACGAATCGGGCGTCCGTCTAGCAACGATGCGGCGTTCAGCCCGAGTTGTAGCGCGAACGAACAGACGATCCGAATCAAATCGAAGCGATTGCCGACACGAACACCACTGCTGCCACGTCTCGGTGGAAAACCTAAAAAAACATATTTTCAAAAATGTTTTCGTCACCGAAATTCGGGTGCAAAGCGATACGGTCTCGGAGTGCACGCGCGCGCCGAAGATAACGATTCCGGATCGCCGGCCCAGTATTGTCCGCGAGCAAAGTCGTCTGGAGAACCGTTTGCGCGGACCGCTCGAAGAGGGGTCGAACAACCCTCCCAAACGCCGGAACAAGCTGAGAACCTTAGACACCAGCCACCACTCGTCCGCGGGGATGGTCTCGCTTGCCGCCTGTTTTGTATAGCCAGATTCCGCGATGGTGATATCCGCTGCTCCGTAACGAACGAATCCGTTGTTGAAAAGGTGCGCATCATAAGTGTTATTATTTTTTAACTTTTTTAAATATTTCATAATCTAATAACGGTATAATATGAATGATTTGTGTACGATCAGTAATAGTTTGTAATATTGTAAATATTTTGTTGGTCTTATGCCAGACGCCTTACGCCTTATGCCTTGTACGATGCACGATAAAGTCGTCACGGAGCCGCCGCGAGAGGAAAAAGATAACGGTCGATCAAACCAGTGGCGTAAGAAGAATCGTTATCGACCCTGGCAAGCTTAGAAAAAAAAAACACTTATTAACCAATTAAAATTTGACGTTATGATATTTTTTTTAACCTTTAATTTTACTAATTTTTTGAAGTAGGTATACAATTTATATTTATAAATTATTATTACGGTGTTAATTTTTAACTTTGAATGTTTCCTTTTTTCGCTTTATGATTGGCAAGTACATCGATGATATCTTCATATGAAATTTTATTTAAATGCCCTTGTGCTATTTACATAATATCATCATTAAATTCACGCGTAGTGCGTACAAAGAGACAACATCTACGTTATTTCAAAAAGTATAATGGAAAAATGTCGATTGTTGGCAGAGGCGGATTTCCCATTAGGCACTGTAGGCATCTGCCTTGGGCGGCAAAGTTTAGGGGCGGCTAATTCTGTAATGTTTTATTAGAAAACATTAAACGTATGCCAAAAAAATTGGAAAATTATTTACTTTATATTTACGAAAAATAATTGTATAATAATGGGTGCATTTTGTTAATATGTTATCGTCAGAATTTCGAGGAAAAATAAATATCCCCACTGCCACACTATACTACTAATTCGAATGTATGTTAATAATCCGATGCTGTTATTATGAAAATCTGTTTTTATTAAAATTTGGGGAACATCCAATGGCATTTTTTCAAAGTAGACTAATTAATTAAAGCGAAAAAAAATAGTCTAAAAATTCAAACGAATGTTCATACGTTTGTATATTTAATATTTAGATTAGGTGTTTCGGAAAGGGTAATATAACTTCTTCGCCTATATAGGGGCGGCAAATTGTTGGTGCCTATAGTCGTAAAAAAGATAAATCCACCTCTGATTGTTGGATAAAAATACGATTTTTGCACAATTTTGCGCCACATCGCAATTCGCACTCCTGGCGCAGGTACAATTCGTCATACCCTTGTTACGCCACTGCTGCGAGCGTTTACGATATATATATATATATATATATTTATTGTAATAAACGTAATTTTCTTTTTGGTTAGATTTACATTTTGTATCACGTGTAACTATAACATGCATTTTACGTTTTGAGGAATTAACATTGCATGACCAACAAGTACATACCCTTGATCTGCACAGTTGTTCTTTTGAATTCTTGCACATTTCATATAACATGCAATATTATGTATTGAAGCTCTTGCAGTTTTGCTTTGATATTTGACATAATCATCTCCGTCCTTATGACTTACGCGTCTTACATTGAAGTGGATAATAAAGTATCACAATCGTAGTGCATTGCATTTATGCTACCTCCAATTTTAATTTACATCTTTTTCTTCTTTGAAAGTTTCTTATCACTTATAAAATAAATAAATATTACTTATTATTATTAGCTAATCATATAGATAATCAACAGTTAATTTTTCGGTTCCTCATATTTTAAAATTAAAAAAATATTTTGTGTGTAGATGGCGCCACTTATTACAACCCAGGCGCGGATCCAGAAAATTTTGTCAGGGGGTGCTCAAAAAAAAAAAGATTGTTACACCTTTCGATTTATTTAAATTAATATTTTCTATTTGATTTATTGGTGCTAACTTTTTTTTCATACATCAGTATTTATTAAATATAAACTTAAAAATAACAATAATTTCTTACATATATTGTAACTGTAATTTTCTTGGGTGTTTTTCATTGAATTCTTCAATAACTTCCTCTGGAGTAATTTTAATATCCCTATGAATATTAAGAAGCATAAGTCCATTTAATCTATCCTCTCCTATTGTTGATCTTAAATATGTTTTTGTTTGTCGAAGTGAGGAAAATATTCTTTCTGCGGTGCAAGTGGTAACTGGTATAACGTAAATAATTTTTAGCAATTCCTTTATATTAGGATAAAATTCAGATGCATGAGTCAAAGCTTCTATAGCAGTTTTAGGTTTATCTAATTGGGATTTCCAAAATTGTTTCCACAAAGTAACTTCACCTCTAACCTCTTCTATCGAGCCAATTAGATCATCGATATAAAATTTGGCCGATTTAATAATTTTTTCGATATCTGTATCTTCAAGTAGGAAAAATGGTATTAAATATTGTAAATACATAATCGTTTCGTGTCCGTGACCTAAAAATCTATTTTTGATATCTGATATTAAATTATTTAAATTCCGATAACGGAATAACCGATATTATTTATTATTATTATTATTTTGAAAAATAAGAAATAACATAATTTATAATATAAATTTATTTTGTTGGTGGCCAAGGCGACAGGGGGTGCCCGAGCACCCATAGCCCCCCCCCTGAATCCGCGCCTGTTACAACCATATGACTTATTGTATATAAAAATATACAATATAGTATGAAATTCAAATATTATAAGCACCTTAGAAAATGTAAGATAATAAATATTTAAGTAATTACATAAGATCCGTAAACAAAATTATCAATTAAAGCTTTTATTTCAGTTATTCAGGTGTGAGGTTTTATGTTTAATATCCAGTGTAAACCTTTTTTTTATCTCGTATCTTATTAGAATAAAAATCGTCTTAGTTATCTTATTATCTGATTCATGAAAAAAAAAAAAAAAAAAATAAAAGATAAATATTATACTTTAGTTAAATGTTTGAAATGAAGCTTTTTGTAATTTCTTTATAGATATTACGTAATAAATTGTTACGATTTTTTAAATAAATTACACATAAAAGAAAAATAAATATCGAGGAATAAGGACACATAGAAATTGAATACATTTTATTTTATGGTCGTAATATACTCGTATTACAGGTTTATAAATATTATAAAATAAATTATAGCCGATATTTATTGTTTGATTTATTAATTTTAAAACGTATTTATAGATTAATTTGTACATGACAATTTAAATATATTTTTATTTAGACCTAGATAATTGTTTTAAAATTTAGATACTACATATAATCTAATTTTAAATAACTACGTTACACGCTTGAACATGATGTTCAACATATCATTAAGAATTTAAAATTTTCAAACAATTGTTATAGAAATTGTGATCTGTCAATGTTAATGGAACAATAACACAAACTTTTGACGTTATACGTATACAAAAATAAAAATTTCCCCATCATAAATATATTTATACATATAATCTAAATACATATTTATGATGTAATCATAGGGTTGCTGATAGAATCACGATAACACTTAAGGTTTAAAGTCGAACATAATATTATTAATTTTTTTTAGGACTTTAAATGAAATGTATTATTTTTCTGTCTAGAGAGTTTGCAGCTGGCACAGCTGTTTTATATATATACATGTATTTTCGTGTGCGTTTGCATGTGCGCGCGCGTGTGTGTATGTGTGTTTACGTTAAGCTCAAATATATGTATGCTATAGAATCACGCGCGTATAAGGATATCTGTGGAAGGGTAGTAGCGTTAAACCGAAGACATGACAGCTACACGAGGGTCGTTAATTCCATAATAATACCATCCTACCCCTAACAACTACTGTTTTCTCTCTCCTCTCACCCTTACTCTTACTTATATATTTCTCTCTCCCCCTTGAAGTATAGCAAACTACAAATTGATTGTTCTAAACTTTGAGATTGCTGACGCCTTTTCAACAACTTACCGAGTTTTTGTATTATTTTATTTTCACTTTGCAAGACCCGTTCAGCAACATATTGGTCCAAAGTTGCTTTTAATTCGTCTCGTTTCACGACTAATCGAAATGTTGTACTGAGCAGATGGGTGTTCCTATTATAGAACAACTAAAATGTTTATAAAAACAAATTTAACTATAAAATATTTAATATATATATTTATTTATTTACAATTTTCAATAACACAGTAATTTTTATTAGAATATTTGTTCCAATTGATTTCTATTATTTTATTTATTAAGTGGCAATCAATCAATAATTTTAAAATGTTTAAATACTAAAATGCTTTTAATTTTACATAAAATATGTAAAATTAATAATATAAGAAAATTATTTATGATAAACAATTATATGTCTTTTCAAAATTATATACAACTCACACATTTAATCAATTGAAAAATTTTTTATTTTTTGTTTTAATTTTATTATTTTGAATTCCGTACAATTATTTTTGTTGTTTCAGTTTATTTTTTCAAATTTTCATCTGTTATAAATAACTAAAAAAGGATTAACGACTATTTTCTTTCGCTTTTCAAATCGTACTTAAATATTTTTATACAAGACAATCATAGTTTATTCCCACACTTTCGTGTTATTTACAAGCGGAATAATTTAAGTATTCCTGATTATAATATTTATCAATGGTACCAGTTATTTAATAATTAATATCACATAATCCTTAGTTGCTTTAGTTTCTGAAACCGTGCATTAATTAATTCGTAAATTAACGAAGTTACGATAAATTATTATAAGTTTTAATGGCTTTATGTTACTTATTTACCGATTACGTGCTAATCTGGTAATATTCTAAGAGAAGGCAGTGGTTAAGTTGCATACTTGAGTTATTTTGTGTAATAATTTATACCAGCCTACCCTAAAAAAACGAAGTGTTTGAAGTATGCACAAAATGTCGGTGGGCTACATTTTTCAAGTGTAACAAAAAAAAATATGTAGCTATTTGAAAAGTATTTACAATAGTTTTATTCATTTTTAATAAATGCAACTGTGCATTGTTAAAATCTGAAAAAAACAGATTTTTTTTTTTATTTTACTTTTTTGTCTTTGCTGATTGTCTTTTCATTTTTTAATGGTGTCTCCATATGAGACGCTTATCTAATGTTATTTAATGTATTTTAATTTGATCGTATGATGGCTTTATTGTTGATATTAATATTGGGGTAGTGGTATTTTTTTTTTAAGGTGAATGTGATATGAGCAGATTTGTTTTCCTTTATTTTTTGTTCTCCGTTTCTTCGTCCAAATTCCGATTTTAGAATTGTGAAAAATAGACTTAAGTAAAGAAAAACACACTTAAATGAAAAAAAGGTTTATAAAAAAATGAAAATAGAAAAATGTTGACATATAGAAAATAAAAAAGCATTTTAGAAAAGATAATATTTTTACAAAATTATCAAGTACTTAATTATTGTATATTCAAATCAAATTCAAATGATAAAGATGATTTTGGGTATTGTACGCTTAATATAGGTCTACAATATTGTACAACATTATTAGAAAAGTAGATATCTCAAGTATTTTTTTCGGACTGCCATTTTTAAACATAAATGACGCAGTTCAATGTTTTACGAAAGTTTTGTTGACAATAAAACCATGAGATAACGAAAAAAAATTGACAAATTTACAGATTACATTTCAAATAATTACGTTGACGATATTGTTGCACTGTTCCCTTCCAATATTTGGAGTGACTTTTTAGTAAGCACTAATCAGACATACAGTTGTAAAGGTTTTTTACACAAAACTACATGCATTTTTTCATTTAAGACATCTAAATATTTGTATTCTTGTAGATACTTTTCTAGGAACCGTGTAAAAAATGTTGGAAGAGGAAAAATTTTTACAGGAGCAGATAAGCAAATACACGAATAAACTAATTTCCATATTTGATTTTTCAAAATTAATATCATTTCAATTTCTATCAGCAACTATATATGGTTTCAGCTCCAACAACGTAAAAAATGTCAGCTGGACTCGACTCCGATAACCCAAAAGTGTTTGTGGGACATTATTCAATTTTACCGTTTACGATTACGGGTATCATTTACCACTACCGGTACTACCAGTAATCATTATAATAATATATTAGTGGTTCGACCCAACGGCTGATCGCGCACGAATTGAAAATCGACCATCCGCAGTACGGTATGTTGTAATCTGTATTTCCGTACGCGTATTATATTATTGTCACTAATGATTTGTAGTCTACATTTTTTATCTAAAACCGATCGATTATTTCGTTTCCGGACAGTATCTTTTATAACTCTATATATATATATATATATATGTATATATATAGATATATGTACGCATAAGCGTGTATAGACATTACTGGCAGGGTAATCATACATACCACATTTTTCGACGGGGTAAATTGATTTAACTAAATAATTATATTTTCTGATATACGTGTATCTACCGTTTACGGACGTTTCGAAATGATTGTTTATTATTGTGATAATATTGAATATTTTTGTGAGGGAGGAAAGGTTCACAGAGTGATCAAGTGCCTACCCTGACTACGCCCTGCACACGCTTATGCATGTACGTATACTCGTATTGTACGGACTTCCAGTGACGCATTTCGTAATTAAATGATTTGAAAAAATAAACACAACGACCGTGTTTGTGGGCGTATTCCATTAAAGCGTACCGAATTGCTTTTTCTCAGTTCTACCGGAGGACAAACACGAAAGCGAAATCGTATTCGTGCTTGAAAGTTTTATCGTTTATTTCGACCGACCTGGAGATGCGCGTGTAGGAATCGCATCATCCCGGATTGGTGCATTAATCGTGCAC
This sequence comes from Sipha flava, assembly GCF_003268045.1. NCBI lineage: Eukaryota > Metazoa > Arthropoda > Insecta > Hemiptera > Aphididae > Sipha > Sipha flava. The sequence continues at coordinate 1,741,980 of NW_020273045.1, forward strand.
GCGTGCATACAATATCGTATCGTTTTATGGTGAAGAATCCACGACTCCGACGGCGGCAAAGAAATACACCTCGTCTCGACCGGACGCCCGCGAAAGACGTCCGCGCTTCTGGACGGTTCGTTGGCGGAAAAAAACTAATCCACTCCCCAAAACAGGATGACGGCGACTGCGGATTCCGGGACTTTCGAATTCGGGACTTTCGGTCGGTCTGTGCACAGCCGCGCGTACGCCGTAGGGCCCGGAGGTCCGTCGCGTGGAAGCCCGCGATCGCAATTAGCGGCGTCGCCGTTGGCCAGAGAGTGTCGGTCCGGTGTTTTCGCCTTCGGGTGATTTATATCCGTCGTCGTTGCGCCGCTAATGGATTTCGGATGTCCTACCCTGCGGATAACGCCGGACTCAACGCCTACACGCGCATACACCGTGCGCGCAAGCACACGTTTATTGTTTTCACACGAATTTCTAGTGACATTGGCACGATTTATTCGAGCGAGCGTGTGTAGAGAATGGCAAAAAAAAAAAAAAAACAAAAACAAAAGAATATAATAAACGATTTGTCGTAATATAATTTCTAAAAAAAGAATGTGATTTAGTTTCAAAAATATAAAGAAGAGACGCGTGTTATAATTATGATATTAGATACATTTTTATCACTACTACGTGATACGTATTATTTATTATTATTTATTATTATTATATTTGTTTCTATAAGACAATATCGTTAGTACCGTTTTCAAATTCATAAGGCTTAAATTATTTCCGGACTAACAAATGCCAAAGACTAGTATTTTTTTTTTTTTTTTATACTTCTCATATGGATGTATTCGGATTAATAACAATCCATTAAAATGTTTTGTCCGTACACTTCGCATGTATTCACTCGTATTTTACGACTTAAAATGTATTGTAATTCAATTATCTCCTCAAAACAGAGCCCTTCAATGATTTACTAACCTAAATGTATTAGTTTTCTATAGTTGAAACAACATTTGGATTGAAAATCGAATTTATGATATTCAATCGTCTTAGAATCGAAACATTAATTAGGCAATTCCACTTATTCAACAAATACAAGTGCAATACAGTTACAGCAAATGTCTGCGGTGTTAAGATATATAATCTAGATGGCAATTAAAAACACACATAACATCATAATATACATTGTACTATCTGCGTGTACTGTTCGGATGGTTCAACACACGGATAAGATCCTGTTTTATAACCACGATTGTATTGTACCAACAAGCATCACACATGACTGCACATATCTGGCTTATACGTATCGTGTGTGGCTGTTCTTACACTAATTTGCGTTAACGATAACGATAAGGATACACTTTGCACTGCTGATCGTAATAATAGACCGTTACAGGGCTGCTCTTACAAAGCTGGAGAGGGGCTTGCAAGGTCCGTGCCTTTGACTCCCGAATCATATGGGCCTCACATTTACCAGCTTAACTCTTTTTCGAACAACGTCTTACAATGATTATTACCCTGTGCTCCGGGCTTCGTAAGTCTTAAGAGTGTCTCCGGATCATAATAAATAGGCAACGGTTCCGTACTTGGGGATAAGTGAATAAGGCGAACGAATAGCATCCATATCAAATTGAACGTTGTACGTGCCCTCGGAAGAGAAAGAAATCGAGGAGAGAGAGAGAGAGAGAGAGAGAGAGAGAGAGATGGAGAAACAGATGGACTAGTCCGAAAAAGAAGGTCGTCGGTAACGTCGCCGCCGCCGTTTTCTCGTCCCTTTGTCGGCATTTATCGGCAAAGCAGGCGTTTCCGAAACACAAACAAAAATGCTGTTCGTTAATGATCTCTTTCTCGCAATAATTACCGAGGCCCTAATTACCTACGGATATCATACAAATTATATTAACGACGGAATACGCTTTGAGAGCGGTCCGTAACGCCGCCACCGCCACCGTCGTCGTCATCATAACAACACGGGCTGTTAAAACTTTACAACTAATTAAGATTGTTTGGCTTATGGACACATACGTAACACACGCGCGCGCGCACGCACACACATACACACCACCGGGTGCACATATGTGACACACGACCGGAAAAATTATTATTAATATCATTACTATCATAATTATAATAATTATTGTTGCCGCGATCGTGCCATGTTGTTTTTCTGTCGGCGCGTATACTATTTGGCAAACGACGTGTACGCAATAAAGGAAAACGGATGCAAATTATTTGATGCATTAATACAGTAATTGCCAGAATTTCACGGACAATTTCCACAAATCTTTAAAGTCGCGTCGTGCGCGTAATGTTTTCGTGTCTTATACGTTATACTCGTATAATATAATCGTATTCCTTGTATGCATAAGTGTACACGCAATAGAATAATATTAAACGGTTTTTCTGCGTCACGGGTTGAATCGCTAACATTACCAATTTTGACCAAGCATACTACCGAGGAAAAGTTGTCTTGGGACCATAGGCGCAATTTAGGGAGGGCTTGGGTATGCTTTGCACCCCCATTTTCGAAATTAGTACCCCCAATTGTGTTTATGTTAATTTACATTTAAATACTCATTACTCATTATGTATAGAAAAATATAATAGTTTTTGAGTTTTTTTGTATAAATATATAAATTTTTATACAATACGAAAAAAAAATATCTTTGCTATAGGGTAAAAGTTTCAAGTTCCTAATCACATAACTTTTAAAATTATGACTAAATAACTAAAATTTGAAATGTGAAAGTCTTATTTACAGCGTATTTTTACCATTTCAGGAGAGTTTTTTCCTTAAGTCTAGAAAAACTATTAAGATTTAAAAGAATTACCTATCTAAAGTAGCACCGCATACCAATTTAAAATCTAAAAAAGGTCCTAAAAAAAACTTTTGGATCAGTATTTCTATTCGAAAAATTGTTTAACAAATAAAATACAAACATCATTATAAAATCATAATATCCTTCGCTTTAGTCAGAATCTAAAAGTGATCATGTGATAAAACATTTGTGGTTACAGACGGGTAATTCGTTATACGCACAGTAAAAATATAAAATCAAAATGAACAATTTAAATTAAGAAGTATTTACCAAATATTTTAGTAACTGTTGAATTGTACGGTTTGCGGGTGTCTATGACCATCGAGGAACATGAAAAAGATAGAAGGGCTTCAGCACCCCCAGTATTTTCATTGAAATTACGTCCCTGCTTGGGACGGAAAAATTTCTCTACATTTTCCGTTTAAAATATGTACTGATATGAAAATTATACGAGAAAAACACGTAAGCAGGTGTTTACTAAAAGTAAAAAAAATACTGGATAACTGGTAACGAAGCAAAACACTGGATGCATCGGAAACCAATAGTAACTGCAATAATATAGCTTTGTAATCATGAGCGTGAGTAGACCTATATTTCAGAGGGTGCCTATAATACTTTTGAGCTTTATTTTAACAAAACGTGTAAGTATATTAATGAATTAAAATGCATAAACAATTAAATAAACATAATTTTTATTTTTATTTAATATTGTAATATAATAGCCCCAATGAATATACGAAATTTACGAATTTCGTATATTTTTTTCAAATAGCTTCAATGTTTGGGAATTATTAAATCATTAATAGTACTGGTTCTGTTTACTTCTATAAAATAATTTTATTGCAGGTAAAACCTAAATAATATATTTTATTGAAATTATATTTAACAACATACAAAGTCATAGCGTCACAGCGAGTATAATAATTATTATTGTAGAGCACTGTCATTAAAGTGGAAAAACCTTAATTCTTGTACACTTTTACTAATTGTTTTTACTGAAGCGAGAATTAAGACAGGATAGCTATTCATATAAAATAATATTCAATTATAATAATTTTTATTTTCATTTTTTTAATAACTCTCGTTGCTTGTTGCATGTTTAAAAATATAAAATATTAATAGTTTATTCATGTCCATTATTTTTTCTGTTTCAAACTGCAGCAGCCTATTCGCTGAACAAAACATTTGAGATGTCTACTGAAAACGCTGACGGATTTAAAGCGCAGCTATGATTTTCCATCACGGTCGGCGATAATCCAATTTTCCATTATAGTGCCCAAGCTTAGATCTGATTATCACCCTAAATTGCACACATCGACATCAGTAGCCGTATAGGGAATTTACAATTTAAACAGTTGAATGACAACAATAATTGCTCGGTAGATTATTATGGAACCCGGATAAATTCTTTTGTTTATTTTAAATGTACACTTTTAGATAACGTTTCGTAGGAATATCGCAAGAGTTATATTCGCCGCTACCCTTTTTTGATTAATAATAAGTTATACAAAAGAAATACGAAGCATTTATTTTTTAAATTATACTCTAAAGAACGGAAACAATAAAGCACACTGTATTATCTTAAAGTTAACAATCAACACGAAATGAATATTACAGCAAATGGTTCATTATAATTTGTGTACTCCTTCATTATTAAATAAATATTAATAATACAAATTTTATAAAACGTAATTTTAAGAACCTTAAATAATATTTTTACAAACCATGGTAACTAAAAACTAAAATATGGTTCATTGAATAGTATATCTTCAACGTGTATCGTTACCGAAGCAGTAAATCGTATTGTATGATATTTCTCATAGAATTAAAATTATTGAACTTACCGTATTTAATTTAATGTGTATTTCCAAGTCCTAGGGATCAATATCGAAAAATAAAAATAAAACGTTTAAAAATTTTATTTTACAAATAAATGTAATCTATATTATAATATTTTCTATATAAGTTATAACAGAAATATCGAAAGTGTTATTATAAAAGAGTTCTAATATTGTGTACCATTTTTTATACGATGGACTCCAAAACATTTATTCCAGGGATGGCAAATCCATGGCATGCGAAAAGATTTACTATTATACATATATTATAGGACCTATAATATAATATAATATAAATAATTAACAAAGCAATATTATTATAATTATTATTATTATTTATTATATATTATTATTATTATTATTATTATGTACCTAAACTAACCTTTTTATAGTAATACATTAATTATACAATCAAATTATAATATAACAAAATATAATATATTTAATATTAATTTTGGGCACGCAGTGTTCAAAAGGTTTGCCATCCCTGGTCTATTACAATACAGAATGGTAGTATAAAACACGTGTCACGTTCAATACCATAAGAAAAAGAGTGCATTTTAAAAAGTACGTATTTTTTAATACTACTTTCGAATACAGGATAAATAACACAAGTCATATTAAGTTGCTGTATTATAATGAAAGCTTTGAATTGGTTTGTTTTTTGTTCTTGATATATTATACGATAAAAACCATGAGTACCATAAAGGTAACTCAAAAAAATGTCTGATTTTGATTAGTACCAATCAGTACGGTGAGTGATTAACTGGAAATATAATTGTGTAAATATAGATAAAAGATAAATAACCTATAATCATAGGCTCAAATTGGGGGGCTTGGGTGTGCTTATGTGTTCATATTAATTTACATTTAAATACTTATTACTCATTATGTATAGAAAAACACAGTTTTTATTGTATAAATATATATATTTATTGTTTAAATAATGGTGGTGGAAGTTCGTTCTGCGTCTCTTCGATCCTCGAACTGGATAATAGTAATAGGTAGGGTTGCCAAATTTTTAAATCACTAAAACTAAATCATCATATTGAATGACTCTTTTTTTTATTTTGATATGAAAATAATTTAAGAATATCATTTTGTAATTTAAATATTTACTGTCTAATACAAAAAATACCAATAATTATATTGGTATACCAATTAGGTAACCATAATATAATAATATAATATACAATATTATTTTTGTTTTATTATGAAATAATAAAATATTAAATGTTATTTTATCTCAGCATCCATTAACCGGGATAAACTGAATGATCAGCTGGGACACCGGGACGAGTGGCAAACCTATAAAAATTTAGCCTATTTTTTTTATAGTAGTAAATATACTGATATACTCAACTTCATCAAAATGGTTCTGAGCAAATGTTTAGTATATTTTACCATTTTTAGTCTAATTACTGGTAACATACATGCTGAGGATCAAGACTGATTACCCTAAAGGGTCGTGCCTTACTAAAAGTTGCAAATAACATCAATGCTAAAATCATTTCTACAAGAAATCCAACGTATTGGCCAATTGATCAGAACAAGATTCCTGATCTACTTGACTTCTTTGTAATGAAAGTTATATCTGTTAATTATACAGAAGTACTAGAACTTATATAGCTAACGTCAGATCACATACCAGTGCTTCTCACGTTAAGTTCAAACATTATACACAAGAAACGTACGACGCTGCTAACAAACAAGAAAACAGACTGGGGCCTTTTTAAAGCGAATCTTAACGAGTCTATAACTCTTTTAGAAAAACTAAAAACACCTAATGAAATTGTTGTGCAGTTGAACAACTGACTGACAACATCGTAAAAGCGGCAATAGCGGTAACTTCTTAATTACGAACAGAAAGTAAACGAAAGATTACTTACACAATGGAAATCAGGGAACTAGTTAAACGAAAACGTAAGGCACGAAAAATATGGCACCGAACGAGGAATCACTCGGATAAAACCTCTTGGAACCGCATTAGCAAACTTTTACACGATAAAATCAATGAAGTCAAAAATAAAACGTTTAAAATTTACCTAAGTAAACTTTCTGCGGAGAATAACTCTAACTATTCACTGTGGAAAGGTACAAGATGTATGAAGAGGCCTAGATCTTATGTACCACTCATTCGCAAGGATGACAGATCATGGGCACACAGTGACCAAGACAAAGCTGATACGTACGCATGCCACTTAGAACGCGTATTCCAGCTGAATGACATCGTCTCCGAACTTGACGTAGTACAATATCCATCATTAAATTGAACACGCAAAAAGATAAAACTCTTCACCTCAATTGAAATTGCAAGAGAAATCGATACAAACATCAACCCAAAAAGGCACCTGGATACGACCAGATCAACCCAAAAATTCTGAAAGAGTTATCTAAGACACCTATAATTCATTTAACACATGTTTACAACACCATCTTACGTATAGAATATTTTCCCAAACAATGGAAAAGAGCTCAAGTGATTATGCTTCTTAAATTAGGTTAACTAGGAATAAATAACTTCTTATAGACCAATCTCGTTTCTTTCAAGATATTCTCTAAATTATTCAAAAAGTTACTTTAAAACGCTAAAAAGCCTTGATAGAAGAGAGATAGCTTATACCGAAACACTAGTTTGGTTTCCGAAATAAACACTCAACTATCGACCAGGTACATTGCGTAACAAACGTGATAAACAAAGCATTCGAAGAGAAGTATTTCTGCGGAGCATTTCTAGACGTAGCACAAGATTTTGATAAAGTTTGACACAAAGGATTACATTTGAAATTAAGGGAACAACTACCACATACTTGGTGCGCACTTCTAGAATCTTATCTGTTCTAACGCCAATTCAGAGTCATGCACGAAGATGCGATAACTGATTGGAAAAACATATCAGCTGGTGTACCACAGGGAAGTATCCTTGGACCAACCCTATTCTTACTTCATACAGCTGACATCCCAGCTGACGCCTATTCAATGTCAACTACGTTTGCTGATGACACGCCAATACTAAAAACCAATGAAGACCTTCAGACTGCAACTGACTGGCTCCAAAGGTTAATCAACGTTTCTAACTGGACGAAACTTTGGAAAATGTTAACAGTGCATGTTAACCTTGCATAAAGCCAACTACAAGCCAGTATTTTTGGATCAACAAATCATCCCTCAGGGTGATTCGGAAAAATATCTAGGTATGCACATAGGCTCTAGACTCAACTGGAAACATCATATTCGCCAGAAAAAGTTACAAATTAAAAACAAAATTCGCCAACTACTGTATATTGGCTAACCGGAACACATTTTGAACTAGACCTTACAAGCAAACTTCCATTGTACGTAATGATAATTAAACCAATATGGACTTATGGAATACAACTGTGGGGTTGTGCCAGCAAGTCCAACATTGAGATTATTCAACGCTGTCAGAACATTGCTTTTCGTACCATTATTGCAGCTTACCGGTACGACAGAAACGAAATTATTCACTGAGACATGATGATCACCACTGTCCAAGAAGAAATCACCAAGTTTGCCCGCAAACATCAAACAAGGTTGAACCAACATTTCAATTCAGAAGCAATACAATTACTCGATAACTCATTAGAAATAAGGCGTCTCAAACGCCGAAAATCATACGACTTAGTATAAGATATTAGATTAAGCCACTCCATAGGGAGTGAGACTTCACACATGTTCTACCCTGTATAATAATATTCACAAGTATTCATGTATACCCTTTAAATGTATTGTTAAAGATCTTTGACCGTTATAATAAAAGCTACCAGGCACTTAAAAAAAAAAAAAATTATCTTCAGGCTCTTTTTTTTATCAACATGTTTAACATTTTATGGATTGACGAAAAATTTTTTTTTTTTAAACCACATATTTATCTGTATTTTAAGTTTCATTATTATTGAATGGACCAAATTTTTTTAATAAACATTTAATTTTAAAAACAAATGTAAAATGTATCGGTAAATAAGTAAGTACTCGTAAATTAATAAGGTGATATTACATTTTCACTTAATATCCAAAAAAAAAAAATTTTATTACATTAATACTTTCAAAAAATTAGGTATTTTTAGAATATTTAAATCAAAAGCGTTTTTTGAAGATTTTATCAAATACGAAAAAAAATATCTTTGCTATAAGGTAAAAGTTTCAAGTTTCTAGCCAATTTACTTTTGGAATTATGAGTAAATAACTAAAATCTGAAAAGTGAAAGTCTTATTTACAGCATATTTTTAACATTTCAGGACAGGTTTTTCCTCAGGTCTGGAAAAACTATTAAGATTTAATAAAATCACCTATCTAAAAATACCACCACATGCCAATTTAAAATCTAAAATTTCTTAGAAAAAACTTTTGTGCTAGTATTTCTACCCGAAAAAATGTTAAAAAAATAAAATACAAACATCATTATAAAACCATGATATTCTTCACTTCACTCAGAATCTAAAAGTGATCATGTGATGAAACATTTGTGTTTACAGACTGGTAATTTGTTATACGCGCAATAAAAATATAAAATCAAGGATTCAAAGGGTAGAACACGATTGCGTATAAGTTGAACTTTATAGTTTTTACACACGAGTACATCCCTGAAAAGTCAATAAGTCGAGTTATCATAGTAACAACTTATTAGAATAAGTAACAAATTAATTATTAATATATAAAATGAAAAATATTCAGAACCTAATTGTTTTCTGTTAATGATTTTTATTAAATTTATAAAATATAACATCTATACACTTATACGAATATATTTAATATAATGTATATTATTTACAAAATGTTATAAAAAAAAAAAAATGTAAAAAAAAAACATAAAAAAACATGGTATGCATAAAAAAAAATTTACAATTTTATTTTTTTGTTCTTCCTCACTATAAAAATCTTAACGATCTCTGCCGTCGTCAAGCCTTCAAAACGCATTCTCTATAAAAATATTAAAAACAATGAATTAATGATAATTTTTATTGTATAATATGAAGAAAGATTGATAATTTTTAAACACGTATCCAGATGATCAATTGTAGAAAAATGATTAAAATAGAATTCGACTGATTCAACAGTAGTATAAAATTTACCCGGGTCAAAGGGATGGTCTTGACACTGTTGCTGCCGCCTTCTTGGGAATCAATCTAATTGAAAGAAAATAAAAATAAAAACAAAAATATAAATTTTGACTTTGCATGAAAAAAATTAAATTAACATAAAAAAGAAATAACATTCGATTTGGTCAGTTTACATATTTAAACCGTACCCGCACGTACATTATAATTTATGAATTCGAAGTATGTTCGAAACGTTTTAAGAAAAATTATTTATGAAAACAAATTTTATTAGAGTTTATAAAGTGAGTTGTATTATATTGTTATTAGGTACATACTTGATAAAATTGATCCTCGGGTGAATACGTAACAGACGGCCCAGGTTGGTCTAGCTCCCTTTGACTTCTTCATCGTCGCTGATCTCAGTAACTGACTGATGTGTCTGCAAATAACAAAATCATCTTATATAAATTATTTAATAAATAACCGAGGTAACAATAATATTTCAAAAACAGTTTTAATTTAAACTAAGTACAAATTATTGTTTTTTAAAATATTTTAAAAAATATTTTTTTAAAATTTCTAAGTTCAAATAATGATTTGTAAAAAAAATTCTAAGTCTATTATTTATGAAAAAAGAAAAAAAATTCCCAAGTCCAAATTATTGTGTTTAAAAACAGTATAAATAGTCCAAACAATTATTCGTAAAAAAAATAATTATAAGTCCAAAAAATGATTCAAAGTTCGAACGATTGTTCGCCGGTTTCAGGTTTCAGGTTTCCAAGTCCAAATCGCACACGTACTAGAACGGGTGCGACGGATGCGGCGTGCGGAGACGGTGTACGTGGTGGCGAGTCGGAAGACGATATCGATGTATATCGATAGATATTCGATGAGGGACTTGGCCGATGTGCCTTCCGGTCGACGCGACCGATCCGCCGGAGGAGACGGCGGTGACGAAACGTCCGGACGAGACCCGCGTTTCCGGCCGCGCGCGTACACGGCCCACAGCCAACATTAAATATACCTATATATATATATATATATATATATATATATATATATATATATATTGAAATAAAATATTTCTTTTTCTATTTTTCAGCTCCTTCGATGAAGTGCAAATAGGTTGTGAGCCGTTCGCGACGACGGCTCGCCGGATCCCGATCCGGTTGTCAACGGGCAACGAAACCAACACATTTTCCGGTTGCTGTAGGCTGTAGGCGTGTCGCGATAGTATTGAAAAGAAATTAAATAATAAACGAAAAACAATGACGGTGTCAGCAATTCAATCACCGGTGGACCGTCGGCGTCATGTCTTGCTTAAACGCGTCAATTTCATTTTGAAAAAAAAATGTTCGTAACGATTGATAAAACAGAGGGACCAACCGATTTAACGAATTTTAATTGGCACGATAAATTCTATTTGATTATGTAACTCGTTTAAAAACGTTTTATCAATACCTACAGTAAATTATACGATAAAATACATTTTTCCTCCTGGGCCCGTTCACGTTTATTTATTATTTTGATTTACCAGCGGATATGGTTTCGCGTTGTTCGGATATCTACAATATCCGCAACGTTATTTCCTTCGGCTTTATATTATTTTCACACCGAGTCTCCCGTCGGACTGTATTTCGTTCGCGGCGTTCATATGGCTGCTAGATCGTCGTGGAGGTCTGCGCGCGAAATTAAAATAATTTAAAAATTCGACCGAAAACTAATTGCTTTAACGTGCTCGTTTTCATCACGGTCGGAATCGACGTTTGAGCTTGCATAAATTATTACTATTTACATTTTACTTCTCTAAAATCTGAAATAAACCATCCCCAACTGATGTTTCGGGTGCTAGATCTAATTTTTCATAATTATATACACTTTTTTAAGGAGATGTCGATTTCAAATTTTTATAGTTAACATACAATTTCAAAATCCATAGATAATAATAAAACTAAATGACGGGTTACAGTCATTTGCTTTAGTATTGCTAAATTCGATAAAAAAATGTCATTAAATATAGATTTAACTTTTAATAAAAATTTAACTTTATCGTTCAGGTTCATTTCAAGTTTAGGATGAGATTTATATTAAGCTGATACAATTGGATCATGTAAAACAAGTTATATATGAACTATATTTATATTGTTGTTCATCCTAGAATTCTTGCGTGTATAATATTCCCTTTTATTATTGTAATCTTCCTACTGGATTATACTTCTAATAATTGTACTAAAAAAAAAAAAAAAAAAATTAAAAAAAATAAAAGTAAATAACAACTGTTTTAAGTATAGGTTTTTACTATAAATCTGAAATGTATATTGAATAACGTTCTATGAAATAAAATGTAAGAATATAATTGTTAATTTTTATTCGATTTGCTCTAAGGATTATAAGAATTATTTTAGGTTCTATAAAATAGAATATAATAAAATAATATATCTATTATTTTAGGCTCTTTTAAGTTTTGAAATTAACACCTGATGCATTTGATATCATTAACATTAAACATAGCTAAAAAAAGCGATAAAACACAAATTATAGTAAGTATATATACTTTTTCAAGTTCACTCATATAGGCATGTGCAGGGGCGCAATTTCAATGAAAATACTGGGGTTGCTGAAACCTTTCTATCTTTTTTATTTTCCATAATGGTTATAAACACCCACAAACCGTACAATTCAACAGGTACTAAAATATTTGGTAAATATATGAATACTTTTAAATTTAAATTTTTCACTTTGATTTTATATTAATATTCTGCGTATAACGATTTACCTGTCTGTAAACACAAATGTCTTATCACATGATCTTATTACTTTTAGATTTTGACTAAAGGGAAGGATATCATGGTTTTCTAATGATGTTTGTATTTTATTTGTTAAACACTTTTTCGGATAGAAATACTGGACCAAAAGTTTTTTTTAGGACCTTTTTTAGATTTTAAATTGGCATGCGGTGGTACTTAATATGAATTTTTTTTTAAATCTTAATAGTTCTTCTAGACTTGAGGAAAAAACTGTCCTGAAATGGTAATAGTACGTTGTAAATAAGACATTCACATTTCAAATTTTAGTTATTTAGTCATAATTTCAAAAGTAATGTGATTAGGAACTTGAAAATTTTACCCTATAGCAAAGATATTTTTTTTTCGTATAGTATAAAAATTTATATATTTATACAAAAAAAACTCAAAAACTATTATGTTTTTCTATACATAATGAGTAATGAGTATTTAAATGTAAATCAACATAAATGCATTCGGGGGTGCTAATTTCGAAAATGGGGGTGCTAAGCACACCTAAGCCCCCCAAATTGCACCTATGGGCAAGTGATAAACATCAATACTGGTATGAAATTTGGCGTCAGTGCTTGAAACTTCATACGCAATCGTGTAGTTAAAAATCAGGTAAAATCGAACGGAATTTTGTAGCATAAAAAGGTATCGTCGAATGTAGAAAATCGTGTTTTTCCCCTATTCAATTATTTACCAAATATATTTTAGTAGCTATTGAATTGTACGGGTTGCGTGTGTCTACAACCATCGAGGAGCACGAAAAATATAGAAGAGCTTCAGCACCCCCAGTTTTTTCATTGAAATTACGCTTCTGCCTATAATTGTTTAGATTTTTAATAGAAAAAAAAAACAAAACAATAATAATAATACGACCAACTGAGAATGTTTTAGGTGATGTTTTGTTTACATAATTATATACATATATACATAGACGAATTGTAAGGTTATGTGTTATAATATTACGATGCATACGGTTCCGTGAGACTATTGGAAGAACACGGCTTCTACAGTAAAATAAAATAAAGACGGACTGAGAGAGTAAGAGATCAGTTGACAGAGAATGGGGGGGGGGATATAGATAGGTATGTTAAATCACATAGTTGTGTATAATGAAAATAATTCGCGCAACAAGACGATCCGTCAAGCGGTCAAATTGATTCGGGCTCGTACGTGTACGTATTACGCGCACGGGAGGGAGGCAAAAATATGATTTTCCCATTACTGTGCCGGTCGGACGACGGGGCGGTAGGGTTTGCGGTCGCCGGTCGTACCGAGGGTGCGGTTGAAAAGAGCCGCTGCGGTGGTGGTTTTCATTATTGCCGCGTGTATTTGTACAGCGCGCGGCAGTGGCGTTGACGTCCGATCGACGGAACGATGTACGTACGCGCGCGAGATCGGCCCCGGGGACACGTGGTGGTCACGGCGGCGGCGGTGTGTGCATCCGTCCAGATAAATAATTAAATCGTTTTTTGATGGGCCGCCGACCCGCACGCGCGCGCCTCTCACCCCGCGGGCGCGCACGCGCGGCCAACGTATTGTGCGCGCGAACAACCCATCCGTTACGCGCGCGGTCGTTCGATTACGGTGATTACCATATAACAATAACAATAATAATAATAATAATAATAATCAAAAAATAATAATAATACAATGCAAATAAATCGCGTCACGCCGCAATACGGTATTAATTACCACGCGGTGGCTAATGCAACGCGACAAAGCATTACTTTCCCGCGCGAGCTGTGCGCAACAATCACGACCGCAATGAAATCGGTTCATGTGTCGTCGACACGCGTCCGATCGCGGTTGAACCGTTGGTCGTGTAAACGGCAGCAACGGTATAAGTTACAGTGGCGGCTCGCGAGGTTCACGCATAAGGCGGTTCACAAATAGTTTACCTGTGCGGATGGGTAAAAAAAAATATTGTTACGGGTACACGCCTACATATAACGTAATCAGTGGCGCACGCGTGGGGGGGGGGGGGGGTTTAAGGTGTTGTCCCCCCCCCCCCGAAATTTTCTCCGATGTCTAGGTTAAAATTTACAAATTTTACAAATTTGAAATGCGAAGAGCTAGTATTGAATACCTAGTAACATTGATTATAGAATAGTCTATTATATTATCAATGCAATTATTTAAGTCAAAATATATAAAGGATTTGCATAATTTTGTTAATTGTGAAATGTGTTGTATTTTTACCTAGAACCCCCCCCCCACGAAAAAAAAATCCTATGTGCGCCACTGAACGTACTTATCACCGTATAATTTCCCTAATCAAGTTCCCTAAGCTTTTCGTCACGGCGAAATAAAAATGAATTGGAAAAAAATGACTCATTATGCATGAGACATAAACACATGATCTTGTTTCCACGATCGACGCGATACGCGGAACGATAAAAATTAGTCCGGTGCACACATCGATTGTGCTCCAAACGACCATGTACTGCTAACCGACATGCCTACGCGTGTAATTAACTTTTGTACGGCCGCTCGGAGCACAACGAACGTAGCAACAATAATTTAGTCGCCAACAGACACACTTGTCAACGCGAATAAGCTGGTAAAACTTTTTAAAAAAATTTTTTATTGTTACAGACTACGTACATAACAACCGATTATGATTTACTATAGGAATCTAATAATTCTTTATGTAATTTTTTCGGGCGGTTCACGTGCTCCTTTGCACCGTAGCGCGAGCCGCCACCGGGTATAACGTTCGTTACACAACGTGCACCATCAGGGACCACGGTAACATGTGCTCAGAACTTTTGGATAACTTCATCCCATAAGTATCCGAACTCTGTTATCCAGTACGGTTTATGTGCCATTCCGTCGCGCTAATTACTATCAAAACTATTCCATAGTTGGACCAATTTTGTCCTTGTGAATAAGTTTAGAGTCAAGTTATTCCGACGTGACAGTATTGTATTACTCGTACTATAAATTAATTGTATTAATTATTAATGTGTTTACCTCGACGCAGTGACGTAACGAGAACTTCGATTGCCCGTGGCAAAACGATTTTGATCTCACGAACATCAAACCTTGCTAATAGCTTTAATGCATAATGCGTACCTATCTTATTATTATTATTATTATTATTATTATTATTTTTTTTTTTTTTGTTTAAATAATACAAACGAATCAGTAATAAAACTTTAAATATTTAATTTAAACTTGAAGACGTGTTCTGTCAGTCAGTTTTATGAAAATTTAACGCCGAACATAGAGTTATTACTTTTGGTACTGGTCGGATGTATCCATTCATTGTTCAATCTGAATAATTTCCGCTAATTTCGAGATCGATCGAGTTTGCAATAGTCTTGCAAATCATCGGCACCTTGCGCACCGAAATGTTTACTTTCTATGAAATGGCAAACGTATAGGGAAAAAGTACACGTGGTATCAATAACTGCTGAAGCGTAACAGACTCGTTCTCCGACTTTACGTCAAATAGTGTATTTTTGACCATTTACAGTGTCATCTTGTTAACATCTTACGTTTAACTTTAATATCCCGTGTATTTTCAACACTGACATGTCTATTTTGATCCCTTGAAAGTTTGAAAGTAAATTTTGTTTTCTAATTTCATATAGTCTTCTTCCGTTTTAGACGTTTCGTTATGTTGATTCAGCGTTTGAACGCACTGCAAAATCCATTTGGCCAAAAATATTTCTAACTTCCTGTCAAAACGGATCGGTTTGTATTCTTTCCATTGCTTAGAGGTTCTATTAATGTTACACTCAAATTATGTATCCGATGATAAAAATGAGCAAGATTCTCCATCCTTTCTTTCCCTTAAATCACTCGACTGTTTATTTGTCAATGATCCGTCATTCGACTTCAGCCGTGAACATATCGTTTGCGGTGCATTTTTCACCAGTCTGTATATGCTTTTATCTAAGTAATTGTATACAGGGCCAGTTAGACGTATTGGCGCCTTGGGCTAAATTATGTTTTGGTAGTATTGAAGTAGAAGGCACAACTGTTATATTTTCAATTTCTGTAGATTGTTAATGCTTATTAAAAGATAAATTAGATAAAAATAATTTTCAATGTGGCGCCCCTTTCTTGCCAGCGCCCTAGGCAATCGCCCAAATCGCTCATAGCTTTCTCCGGCCTTGATTATATATGTATAAAATAAGGGTTAAAAGTACAACTTTGAAGCATTACTTTTGCTATGAATCTCAAATGGAATTTACGTATCAAAAATATTTAATGGGGATATTACGAACATACATATCGTAATTTATGAATTTGATAAACCTAAATATTCATTTTTTTGAAAACCAATATGTTGTGTATATTTATATGTTTTTGTACAAAAAAAAAATTGTTACTAATGAACCGTGGAAATCAGCGTTTATATTTTCTATAATATTTTTAATGATTTGTATGATTTGAAATCGTAACCAGACATTTTTAGCGATCTCGATAATGACCTATAATTAACGAGCCTTAGGTTAGGTTAGGTTAGTCTAAAACTAAGCTTTAAGCTTTAAATTAAAACTTAAATTTTAGATTTTTAGATTACAATGTCGGCTTATCTTCCGGATTACGTGTTCACTAAATGTATTATATGCGTATCGTTCTCCAAAAACTAAGAGATATAATTTTAATCGATACATTTTAACCAAAAATAATATTGTGTTCAGTGTAATTTTGATTAATGCTAAATTTGTTTGGTGTATATATATTACATTTAATTATATTAGTTTAATGTTTGCACAGTTCCAGGTAAATGCCATATAGATAATTAGTATATGAATTATTTACATTTTTAACTAAACATTAATAGTACCGTTATGTATGCTGGTATGAAATAGAAAAAAATTCAGCCTCCGTAAAATTTGGCTATTTAATATTTTTTTTTTTCCTAACGAGAAACAAATACATAGTGATTCGTATAATGTTTTTACTACATAAAATTAATAAGATTATTTTGAAAATAAAAATAACATTCAACTTAATTGTGTAGCTCTTGTTGGTTAGCCGACGTCCAAAAACTGTGTGATACAAACCAACTATATTAAACTTGATAACTTTGAAAAAAGTACATTTTAGAATGGATAATTGACCTTTTCCTTAAAAAATAAATAATCATTTTAACAAAAACGCAAAGTATTTTTTATATCCACAGAGTTTATTATACACAGAAAAGTACAATTTGTTCTATTACGAATGTTGGGAACAAAAGGGAAACAATGTCTGGTGTTGTATAGCAATCTTAGGGGTGTGAACAAGAGTAGAATGAAAGTTTAATCTGAGAACTTTGCTATTTGGTCGATGTGTCGTTTCTTAGCTCGTATTATAATGTAAAAACCTCTAAAAAACTTAAAGTATAAAATAAAAGTCCCCAGAGGGTGGTGTTTATGTGGGGATTGTCGCATTATGACTGTGCTCTTGGAACAGCTTTTTTAACCTTATAGTACGGGAGGGCGAAAAAACGAGGTGGAGATGAGAGAACGAGGAAGAAAAAGGAAGCAGTTTCCTTTGTTTTAAATATTTAGAAGATACCCCGAAGGGTGAAGGAGAAAAAGCACTCAATAAAAGAATAAATAAAATAGCATTTGGCCACTTTATTATTTTCTTTTTCTGTGTCGATTCGGATTTTTAAGGGTTGTTCTTTTATGTTACTAGAGAACAGATTTGTTTTTTCTTTGGTCCGCTGACAAATTCGTAATAGTATACGGTTCGGCTGCGTTGAAAATCGCATATAAATTGTACCCCCATGACGTTTATTTACGGGCCTATTAATTTTTTATATATTATTATTATTATTATTATTATTATTATTACGGTGATATTTATTCATTATTATTATTATTTTTTATTACATTCGATTCCACGTCATCCCACTCCGGCACCCGCTAGGTATATAAAATATCAAATCTTCGCCATCAGGTTATTAGGTGTCGAGTGACGTGACGAGTGTCGTATTATAGCCGATAGCGTGCGGCTAATGGGTTTTTCGCGCACTCGGTATATCCGTTGCGTTACATTTAGGGTCCACGTTAACTGAATCTGTCCCCGGGGACATTATTAACTGAACGCAGTGGGCAAAAAGCAAAAACGCCACCAAAGTTTCGTATTGTCTTTTTAACGTTTTATATTGACGCGCTTTCGGCGGCAATTCGAGATATTGCCGGTGACAGAGTTTTCCAACTAGTTAGCGGTAGGAGTAGTATCAGTAGTAACAGTTACAGTACAGTAGTATTAATTGTAGTAGTAGTAGTAGTAGTAGTAATAGTAGTAGTAGTAGTAGTAGTAGTAGTAGTAGTAGTAGTAGTAGTAGTAGTAGTAGTAGTAGTAGTAGTAGTA
>NW_020273045.1:1760795-1843886 GCF_003268045.1 Sipha flava
TAGTAGTAGTATTAGGAGAAGAATATGGGATAACGAAGAGAAAAAGCAAAACAAAACCGTTCATTTGAACATACGACGATCGCGCTGGAGGAAAAACAACCAAAGAAAAAACAAATGTCTCGAACAATATTTGTGTACGCGAACACTCGGTCATGCGTACATAACTATATAATAGTACGTGTATACGCGCATAGTGTACAAATATAAACGTAACGTATTATTTTTTGGTTTTTCGCGCGGTAATCGAACGATGAGGTAGAGAGAGAAAAAGAGAGAACAGTGCCGGTAACGAGCTGTTTAAAACACTGCAAGTCCACTATTCAAGAGTTACGTCTCTAAATTCACATAAACGTTAATGATGTTATCAACGCGAAAACTTTAACTGCGCCGCAGCGTAACTCGCGAGACGATGTTTAATAGCGGCAGCCGAGTAACGAAACGACGCATACCGTGGTAGTAAACGTAGATATTCTTAAATGTTGTTATGACACCGATCTCATCCTCCCGCCGGCCTAAATGAAAAGAGCTCCTTTATTTTTCTTATTTTTTTTTTTTTTGTTTTTTAATTATTTCCCGGCGGCCGCGCAACAAACGCATTTATATCGTACACAAGTCAATAACATTGTGCGAACGGCAAAATTTCGGGTTTTCCAACAAACATTCGAATCCGCTGTACCTATACGTTTTTATTGTGTCCCATTCGAGCATTCACTCAATCATCACGCCCGATGGCGAACGCGTGTGTACCATAAATAATCGTTACCTCCGCTTGAAAATAATTAACACTTAATTTATATAACAATTTCGTTAGACACGACAGCGCGTGCGTTCGTTTTACGTTTATTAATTAAAAACATCCACTTTGATATCATTAGCGCTTACTGAGCTGTCGATAATTGGTAATTCGCCGACTGTATTGATTATAATTGGCAATCCGCTATGACGAAACTAAAAATAAATCCGAACAAAAAACGTTATCGTGCACGAGGTACATAAATGTATGGCAATATTTTAAAAATTCTTAGACAATCCAAACATTTTTGATTCACCAGATAATTTGGTGCACCGTCGTTGACAGACTTTTTTGTCTGTTCCCAGTATTTACGAGTTAGTTAAAACGAACTCGTTATTGTGTAAATCGGTCCATGGTGTAGAACCGAGCATGGTAAGACTCCAGAGTGGAATTATTAATACAATAATACGTTAAACAAATTTTACATATTTTATTTTCTCATGTTAAACTGGCCGTATATACTTCAGTTAATATATAAATATGGATTAATTATATGGGTTAGTTATTAATTATATATAATTACATACTTATTCCCCGGTCCATTTTGTTTCTGTGAACATTTTTTATAAACAGTAAATCCAAAAACCAAAGTCTTGTACAATATCTTGTAAGAACGTAAAGTAGGTTTCGGTAGCAGTTCTTGAAGTGCTTTTTCGATTATTTTCCTTAGTGTGAACCACAGAATGCCGTTCAATGTACATCAATTAACTCAAGTATGTCTGAAAGAATAGTATTTTCCATACGCCCGTCGGTATTTCGTCCGAAAATCCAAAGATGTCAAAGAGCAAACATTTGGTCTCGGTGCCGTGACGGATTTTTGACATCAAGACGTTTCGTAAAAAATTCTTATAACGTTTTTAAGATAATTGGATAATGTGGTCGTTTTGTCATGTAAAACTGTCAACAAGTTACGTTGAAAAATATGTGAATATAACTTTGTAAGGTAATACCCGCGCCGAATCAAGTGCTATCGGTCCGTTAATTGGGAACACATTATAGAAAACACGCAAACGTTTAATTGGATACATATTTTGAACTTGCGTGATGAGGCCGTGGATATATTATTAATTATTTCTACGATATCCAATATCTGAATCGACGTGAGTATAATTTTTTTACAATACAGAATATTTGAACCATTGGTGCTTATTAGAACTACTGCGAAATGATGTTATACTGCTCGTGGCTTGAATTTTGTCTTATTTTCGTCTATAATTTTGAATTAAAGCGATAAATAACACATTAAACATTGCATTTTATTGGTTTACGGAAACTGTATTTATATTTTAGTTATAGTAGGCTATAAAATAAAAAAATATCCTACTTACATATTTTAATACGAGTCACGTTTTATATCAGAGTTTACGTAGTCAAGAAATATGACATGTATATTTATCATGCACATGGAAAACTATTTGAGTTGGAACATGTAAACATATTCGTAAAATAACTGCATGGAACGAAGAATAATATGAACTACGTTTGAAATGGCATCGAGCAATGTACCCTTCCATAATAATAACGGTTATTGGCATAAAGAGATGGTATACACACATTTCTAACGAGGTTACTCCATAAATACACGACTTGCGGTTAGGAAACCACAGGGGTGTTAAGGGGTGCTAAGCACCCCCAAGTGAATTTAAAGTATCACCGTGTTTCATTTCGTTATAAATTAAAAATATCTATGTTTAATGACATTGTTCCAGATGAAATATTGAACAAATTTGCTAATATCGATATGAAATTATATTTGACACTTTCAATTTTAATATAATAAAATATTATAATACAAAAATAAAATGTGTTCATTTTTTTCTTATTATGGTATTGTATAAATATCGGTGGTAAATATCGGTTCATAATACATCACCCCTTCCCCAAGATTTGAACTCTAGCTGTATCACTGCCATCATATATCAATATATAAATACCAATCACTAAATAAATAATACTACTATGTACACATATTTAATGATCGAAAACAAATAACTATCTAATTTATCATAACATACGAGTACTTCCAAAGTTTTCTTCGTAAATTAGAAGCTTTTGGATAACTTATAAGTTTTAGAAAATTAAATAATTTAAGAACTATAATATTACTATCAAACATTGTACTGACAGTATTGACAATGCTTACCAATTAACTTATATACTGAGCACAGGCGTGATCAGGGAGTATACAGGGTATGCAGCTACACACCCTGAACACAGAATTTTGTTTCTAAAAATATCAAAAATAATTAAAAAGCAAGAGAGATTGGCTTTAAATTTATATTATATGATTTTTTTTAATGCACTATAATTATTATTATATTTCTATATTCAGTCCCAGACATTTTTTTTTCATATTTAAAAAACAAATGATTTACCTACTAATGTAATAATGATTTAAATGTATTAACGAAATAAAAAAATACTTTGCTTCAAGAAAAATCAAATAGCTTAAAGCTTTTAACTATACGAGTAAGATAGAAATGGCTGTACTTTTTAATATGAAAGACAATTTTGATGTTTTAAAAAAACTCAAACACAGAATTTTGTTATGATTAATTATAATTATTTATCAATTTTTTTTAGTTTTCTAACTAAAGTATATATTTATGTTTTTATTTATTTACACTATTTCAATATATTACTAAAACCATTTTAAGTGTTACATATTTATTTATTTTAAATTTTAATTATGAAGACAGTTACAACAATATAAAAATGGCTAATTAGTCAATTTTTCAAGGGAAAAAATTAAAATTTGAAATTAAACAGTTATTGAGACATTTGAGTGATTACCAGAATTTTGAACGATTAAAATACCTGTTAATTGGAGAAGGGCAGTGATAACTTTTTACAAAACCTAAAAAGAGGTTAGGTTTATGTACACCTATGACACTGAGTTAAATAGTAGCTATACAGATTTACTTCGATTTATAACATCAGTTGTACCTGATTTTTTTGTACTGTCGTATAACTCATCTTCAAGAACTTCAATCTGACTAAACGGATTGGCCTGTGTTACTTTATAAGTTTTGATTATGTCATTTTTCATATTCATTTTCGTCCGGTTAAACTCGTCCATATGTATATATTATAATCATCCACGTCGTTTATTACTTACTTTATATAAATCTTTATAAAGCTTTGGAGTGAATATTTAAGCGGTAAGAATCGACACTTTCAGCTCAGGGACCTAGTAAGTTACATGTTATGGTTAAGACATTTTACAAAAGCACTTATTTATACTCAGAATAATCCTAAAATATTCAGCGTTTCCGTGTTGAAAAGTACGGATTTAAAAAAAAAAAAAAATTATATGAACAACGGAGCACAACAACAATACGATGTCTTGAAATATATTTGCAGCTTGTGAAATTCTTATACACGAAGCATTAGACGGATTCCATAAGTATAAATTATAGTTATTCATTTGTGATGTATTCATTATTTAATCCACTTCAATTTTCTACACAACGCATACATTTTGATTTTTCAATAATATCAGCGTTTTTTATACACCTCGATAAAAACGCTAAAGATAAATTACTAGCCGTGCGAATACATCATAAATATATAAACTAAAACTAATTAAAATTACGTGAGCAGAGTAAAATGTATTACCATCTATAATGTTTGACGCAACGTCTTATTTAATCTTTGTATTATATTATCGTCACACAGTGGCGTATCCAGGATTCATTTAACGGGGGTATTTTAAAATTTAATCAACTCATGGTAATTGGGGGGCTCTACCCCCCCTCCCCCCGGTATTACATTAATAAATACCATGTATTTATATAAATGATTATATTAATGTAAATTATTAAATTAAGACGGTATATGTAAAATCTACAAGTTGTATACAACGTTTATTCATATTATACTGTAAGTTTACAATTTGGTGAAACCTAACCATAACCTAACCTAACCTAACCATAAAATACGGTCGATGGAGGGTGTTCTAACACCCATATCATCCCCCCCCCCTCTAAATACGCCAATGTCGTCACATACATTTTTTGGAATTTCATGATATCTAAGAAACGGTTTTTGAAAGTAACTTATTAGTATGACAAATATTAAAGCCGTATTAAATATATAAATTCTTCCTATTTCATAAACTTTACAGTAACTTATTAATTTTGTTATGTTAAAACCAAATTCAACAGGGTTTTCAAGTACTACTACGTTAGGTAATGAAATGTATTGTTGTAGTATTATTAGTTTTAAATTATTTTGCAAACAGCGTTTGTGTGTGAAAAATATCAAAAACTTTGATAAGTTATGTGTGTGCGTGTGTGTGTATAATCACGTTAAATCCTATTATGTACAATTTTTTTTTCCACGCGCTATTTTGAATTATTATTTTTTAGTTAATCCGCGTTTATTAATCAAAATCACATTATTTATCGCGGTCACGGAGATGGATGTGTGCGTGTATAAATAATAACGTGTATAATGGGTGTGTGGTCTTGTGGGTGATTGATCAAATTTGAGTCGAAAAGAGGCGTATACATCACATTCCCGTCGATTATACGCCCCTTTACCGCCGGCTTGTTTGAAGAAAAAAAACACATTTAGCGCTCTATTTGCAATTAGGGCAGGATAACACATTATAATCTATTGGTTTTTTTTTTTTTATTATTTTTTCTCGCAGTTATGTACGTGCCCGGGTGTTTATATAACATATTATTACTCGACGGATTAAAACGATATAAAAGGGTAACTACATGTTGTGTTATTTTAGCGGAGGTACTAGCGATGCACAAAATTGTTTTTTCAATGTTTAACGTCGACGATGATTATTCTGGGACATAAAAGGAACGCAACACACATTGTGGAATAATATAACATCGTATTATCACATTAAAACCGATACATTATAGTGTGTAATTGTTCGGCCGGTTAAAACAGTATTATAACCACCCTGATGTCGAATCGATGAAAATTACATATGTATTTCACCGTAATAATATGTTAATATATATAAGTCCCGGACGCATGTGTTGCCAGCTAGTACGGAGGGTGCGTTGAAAAGAATCGTCGACGTGGTCGCGGACACGTTAATTTATAAAAACAATATTTTCATCGGCCACCACAGGACGGACGACTATTATCGGTCGACTTTAACGCGTTATTCTTCTCCTCTTCATTGTTTTGTTCCCTCCCCAGTCTGGCTATAGTAAAACATTGACACGCTGCAGGAATAAACACAGGAACAGCATACGCACAAAACAACTTGCAGTAATTAATACAGTTTATTAGTAATAATAAAGTAGTATTTGCAATTTACTTAATCGGGTCAGTGTCAATGTTTTTTAAGTCCACCGTTGCGAGGTTCAGGACCAGATGTGTTAGTGTTAACCACAAAAAACTTATCAAAAGGTATTATTATTTTCGGTTGAACAACGCCAACAGTACACGGTAAAAATTATTTCCAATTTTGGAATCATTAGTGTAATTTTAATAAACGTCCGAAATCGCATTTTATAACTGTGAAATATTAAACGACATCATTTAGTTAGGTGAAATCGAGTACCTACCTACGGTTGTACATTTATTTCTGACGGTTCGGCTCGTTTTTGAATTGGTATCAAACCGTAATTACATAAAATGAATAGCACAAGTTCAAAAAAATCAAAGCTGTATGCGACGAAAATGTTCGCAATCTTTCGGAGTGTCGGTTCTTTTTCAAACTCGTCGAAAATTTAATTTTTTATTTTTATCAAAACCGTCAAAACCGTCATGCTATTCGACATTCAGCCGAAAAAGTGCGAACAAAGGAAAAAAACCCGTTAACCCGTAGGTTGTCGGGGAGAGAATAAGGGTTAATTTTCACTCCTCTTACTCTCCCACATGTGATCCATGCGACGTGGTATTCACGATCTATAATTATACGACCGTTGCATTCATCAAACCGAGTGGTGCGTCCGTTGGTACACATTTACGTACATGCAGGGCAAGATTTGTGCAGATTTAAAATCGTACGTAGATAAACGTATTTCAGCTATCCAACTCCGAGAACTACACGAATTGTAAGGTATAGTCATTATACTATGGACGTCATTGATATTTCGACTAATTTATGAATGTACACAATGTAATCATTAGGACTGGGATTTCAATGCTCTAAACACCCCGAAAAATGCTTTTATAATCTAAAAACTCTTAATAATGCACTTATAAAATGCACTGATATTTTTATTTTTAATAATTTTAGTATAAATAGAATTATATGAACTATAATAAAAAGTTTAAAGACGGAAAAACTCAAAAAATGCATTATAAAAAATGACTTTAAATGTATTCAAAAAATATATTACAAGTGTATTTAGTATAGTATCAGTATAAATCTAAAAAATTAGTTGAACACGATGCTAGATATCATAGACTTGTATTTCGTTTAAACTAAAAAAAAAAAATAATTTTTTTAGTGGTAGTGGTTACTCGGACGTCGTATACACTTATTATCCAAGCTTTGACATTTCAACTGTTGTCCGATAATACAATACGAATTACGAGTACTTAATTATAATCTGTTATATGTATTTATATAAAAACCATGTTGGTGTAAAAATCCTAAGCTTTCAAATTCATATTTTGTTTCCAAAACTCAAAAAATGTTGCAAAAACTCTAAAATGCCCTAAATAATTAAGAAAATTGTCTAAAAACTAAAAAATAAACTTTCTTATTCCCATTCAAAAGCATGTACCTACACAAAACAAATTTGTGACAAGACGAGCATCGGACGTTAAGCTTTGGAAAACAATGGAAAGTGTATCGAAATCCCAGCCTTAGACTTATAATTATACATATTTCACAAACGCTTTCGCCCCATTACCGCGTCCACGGGTGCGGATTATTACACGCGCGCATTACTAATGTATACGCGTTTGGATCGTATATCGTTAACGTTCGTAAATCATTGTATAAATATACACTACTCCGGGTCCACGTGCGCGCGCTAGACACGCAGACCAGCCGTTGCAAAGGTAAATCAATCGTCGAGTCAATCGGTCCGAGACCCCGGCCAACACCGTCTCGTGTCGCAAACCGTCCGCTGCCGACCGTCCCTGCCCCGGACCCGCGTTCCGAATACTTGAATAATTTATATTTGTAACGCGTTACGAATGATCGTTTAACAACATTGCACACCCGTCGACATGTCGCCCATGCGGTCGTTCCGGGACCCACGTCCGTCTCGACTCGTACACGTTGCACGCCAACAGTCGGTCCGACGAGAGGACGGGACCGCGACGCGCGTGCGATGTCGATAGTTAATCGGAAAAATGCGGGAATGGATAAGTGGTTCCAAGCACGACGGGTATTAGTCGTACAACTCTCTCAACTACTTACAACTACGGCGGGTGCCACGTTCAGGAGAGTGTTTGAGGTGGCGATACCCGTTCGGGCCCATCGGCAATGGTCAGCATTCCTTTTTGGTAGATAGCTGACAAATTTGAGATTTTCAACACACGAGGTGGTCTTGCGTGTTTGAACACAATTCAGCCGGTAGTGATTCGATCGACCTCTAGGCTCTGGCGTCTGTGTTTGCTTCAAGAAATGAAAATACATGTTCACGCTAACGACCCTCGGATTTTCCTTGCCGTCCCGTCATGTTCGAACTTTATTTTAAAACCGTTGAATACTCGCAAACGATATTATATTGTTTCCGTTTCTCGCGTACCGACCGGGAACCTAACCATATCGGCCGAACGAGTTACGATAACATCGTACATTTTACCGGGAGACACGAGGAATCGTTTTCGATTGTTGAGTTACGATAACATCGTACATTTTACCGGGAGACACGAGGAATCGTTTTCGATTGTTCGTTATTATTTCGTTTGTTACTGACAATTTGTCAGTCTGTTGTTGAGCTGCCGAGACATCCAGATGGTAAGTAGGCTCATCGTGCTGACCTCAGCCCCAGAAATCGTGTTCGATAATTGCTCGGGATTCGAATTTAAACGAAACTGCCACGGTTGTACGTGAACGACCAACTCGGATGTCAGACTAAAGATTATTCCATCTTCAGACTAAACAGTAATTTCAACAACCAAATGCTGCACCGATATTTTTTTCTCGTAATTTACATATTTTCACTTCGTCGTGTACTCATCACAATCGGTTACCGAATATTTACGTATCGATGAACCGCTTACGCTACACACCGATTGTTTTTATTAATTTATTGTGATCGCGTTATCGTTGTTGACCTAGCGTGATAGATTATATCTTATTGTTTTTACCCTTATGCGTCAAAGAAAAGTGCGCTGTTGAAGACGGCTTTCTTGTACCGACAGTATTTTAATACCTCGCGCCTCGATATCTCGTATCAGTCGGCGATTCGGACCCATCCAAAAAAATGTGTTCCGACCGAAATCGAGTTTCTCAACGTGCCCTCCTGTGGTTCGGACGTATTGATGGTCAAAATATTCACTCGAACCGATGTCTTACTCACGTGCGCCGTACAGCAATCGTTGTTCACCACGTGCGTCGATTATCAGGTCGATTGGAACGTTTAAGAACATCCACAGTCGCCGTACCTTACTAATAACCTTTTTCAGTAGAAAATAGAAAGCAGAAGAAAGTCGCCTCTCTCGATTAGACTCTGAACTTAATTTTAATTATATTATCCGCAGTGAGGTACGGTGTTCGAGCGCACCAACGTTTTCATACCACGACGCACGTGCGGCGTAAAATAAAAATTAAACGCACGACCTGTACACCCGGTATATACGCTTTTGTAATGGCATAATCTCATTAATGTAATCCTACCGCACGACTTTAATTCGCTATATCAATAATATTATATTATAATATTATAATTAAATCGTAGTAACTCGTTTAAACCTCTTTACGCCATTTTCCTTTTGCCCTTTTTTTTTTTTTCCAATTAACTAAGTAAAGTGTATCGCGGTTGATGGTTTTTCCTTTCTTTTTATGTAAAGCAGCGTTTAAAATGTTTTCACGTAACGCGAAATGTTGTTTTGGTAATATTTTAATTTGGTTAATCTGTTACTAGGGAAACCGTGTACTTTAGTACCCAAGCGGATTTACACTAACAAAAGTTCGTGAGATGGAAATTGTTAATTAATGGCGCTCGTTCTCCACCTCCTTCCGTGTCGCTCCTTCTCTTGCGCCGTCGCTCGTCCCGTCTCCGTCCTACGACAGCAGTACTCCGCTGCGAAGCTCATTTTGAACGAATAAATCACGTCGGCGACGGTACCGCCATTTTGGAAAATGTGAAAAATTAAAAGTTAACCTTGCAGTTCAGTTAAATACGCTGTACCGACTCCATCAATTAACGCCCTATCCGTTGTTCGTTTACGTCGATGCACGTATATAATACCGTTACACGATTTCATAACATTTCGGAATGTTTACACATACTCGCGCAGGACGTACAATAAATTATACGATAAACGTGTTTTACTATACTACAGTTTCATATGTGTGAAAATACTCGTACATCTATACTATATATATTATATGCGTATAAAGGGCAAACAATTCCGTACAGGTTTTCAGACTGAATTGGAATTGTCAAAAGTGAATAAATAAAGTTAATTTTAATTATTTAGATTATACTATTATGCCAAACATTATTCTTTTTTCTTTTAAATATTTGTTAATCGCATTGACAATAAAATGCATTTTAAAAATAATTTATATATATATATATATATATATATATATATATATATATATATATATATATATATACACACACACTCACACACAAATAAAATATGTATGGTTAATTAATATTCGTAGAATGTGGAATATTTATTTTTAAAAATTAGGCTCACTAAATGACCTCAATTTAAAATTGTTACGCTTCTTTTAACGACTTGTGAAATTTACCGTGCACCTTACCAACCAGAGTTTCCTAGATTCTCAATTTAATATTTTATTTTTAGATCTTTAACCGTCTCATCACTCATATTTTTTACTCATATGTAAAAATAATTCATGTGATTATGCAATATTTACGTTTTAGTATATACGTCCCTAAAGTACAACTGTGCAAGAGTTACTCTTATCGGCAAACAATTATTATGTTTTCAATGATTGAAATAATAGTTGTTTTAATACTGATAGCAACAAAACATACGTATATACATAATTCGAATTGAAAAACACGTGATTTAAATTTCCATAAGATTTATGATATCAAAATACACGTTAGGAAAACATTTATATTAAGTATAATTATATTTGCCCGTTTATAAATATTATACAGTTATTTATCGTTCTTTCAATTTAACTCGATTAACATTTTATGATTTATGTCCTGTTAAGCAGAGTTGGGCAAAAACAAATCAAAATAAAGAATAAAAAATGAAAACATGAATAACTAATTTATTTATGAATAAAGAATAATTTTTTATTCTAAATAATTGTGGTGTACTGAATAAAGAATAAAATTATTTTGAATAGTTATATTCGTGAATAAAACAATTATTCAGAATAAATATATTCGTTAAAATCGATATTAAATTTAAAAGAATATTATATTTATTTTTGTCAATTAGTATATGTATTAATATGTATTACCTTTATATATATTATTTAAGTCTAAATAATAAGTCTATTATTATTATACATCGTTATTAAGGATTTAAATTCATTATTTATATGATTATAGGAAATAACGAATAACTGAAAAATGAATAAAATATAGTAAATAAAAATCAATAATGAAATGAAGAATAAATCAATGTTTTTTTTTTTACACTGGTTAAATCGTTGTTAATATTTGTGTTCATCAAGCGAATTAAAAACACGTTTAACACGCGCAATATGTGGTCACGAAAATACGACCGTCAAAAGTAAAAGACTCTTGGAGACGCGAAAATAGAATTAAATTCGAGAGTTTGGTAATGAGCCGCATATTGCGTGTTCCAAAAAGACTGCTGCGATGGTCTCCTTATTATAACTCGTAATAGATGTATTGCATAGCCGACTAAAGACAGGGGCGGTGCCGGGAGTTAGAAGATGGTCCACCGATGTTAATACGTTCTAATGCATCAACGGGACGATAAATTACATCGTTTTACTAATTTCGTAATACATGAGGCGTGTCCTAACCTTAGCGCGTAATGTATCACGCGTACATGCATCCGGAAAATATACGTCGGCACATGTTGAAATCTTTGATCTTCATGAATCGCTGTGGTTCCCG
Source organism: Sipha flava (assembly GCF_003268045.1). Lineage (NCBI taxonomy): Eukaryota > Metazoa > Arthropoda > Insecta > Hemiptera > Aphididae > Sipha > Sipha flava. Next base: position 1,772,778 of record NW_020273045.1, read on the forward strand.
AGTGTATAATATGCTGTACAGAAAGAGTTTCCGCCGCAGTTGTACAAACACCCTAGGGAATAATTTCAAAGCGTTATGGAATTATCCGTCCGATTATCCACCTGTGGATTATGCATATTATCACGATATGACATGTTAACACCGCCAACAGTGGATGAACGTGTACAAGAAACTTATTATAAAGTCTTACAGCACGAAATCGAAATTTTATAAGAATAATACTTAAATATTTTACAAAAATCGACAGCGAACCCCAAAAATATAGTACGGACAGGGTGGAGAGAGAAATTCGGGCCCGGGGGGGGGTATATATTAAGGTATATCTTAATTTTTTCTGCAGTGTTCATTAAGTTCTTATCGTTAATTGTGTTGAATTTTTAATAATTTGTAGTCCCTAATTTCCGGGCCCTCTTAAAAAAACCTGGGGGCGATCATCCCTTTCCCTCCATCTTCTCTTTAGGCTTGAGTACGGACATACATAGTATAATATGTAATAGGTACAACGTATCTACACGGCACTGTTGATTGATTTTTATATTTATTAAACGTTTGATGAGGTTTTCATTACTCGTTAGTCCGTGTACGACAGTTTATTTCATGAAATCGTTAGCTACATCGCAGTGAAACTATCCTAATACATTAAATTTGGAAAAAAATTCATTGTGATATGAATCATTGCACAACCAATCAGGTATATATCTGTTTAATGATTAAACGGTATTAACAATAAATTGTTTAAACTGATTGTTACGGGAGAGTTCGATACAAATACTTTTTGGTATAATACTTATATTGTTTTGGAACACCTAACGAAAACGGGTGTATAGCACCAATAAATATTGTTGAACAATGCACGTGTAGTTGGATAGTTTTAGTTTATAGCATCGTAAAATACTGCGTTACACAGATAATAACTAGCGAAACTATAAAATAAATAGATATATTAAAATACACAATTATAACGAATAAGTATGGAATGTTCGTCGGCAGCATCCCTATATCTAAATATTTATTCCGTTTACGGGAAAAAGTAATATAGAATATAAAATATATAGTATTGTTTTTGGTTGGATAAGGGTTTCAAAAACTGTCCGAAAGTTTAAATACTTTTTGTGCTGTATCCAACGAAAATGTGAATTAATATCAAGAAGCGTATGCGATCACAGGAAAAACGAAATGTTAACCTTTCCGGTATCATACAGTTGATGGTTAGTTCAAATCCTTACCGGATCGCACAGCCACTGGTAGGACGCATCTAACTCTATCCTATTTCCGTTCCGTGTTCGGATACCCATCCACAAATATTGTTACGACAAAATGTCGGTACTGTATATACAGTACGTTTTGCTTTCGAAACTTTACTTATTTACGAATCAAGCTTTAACCATAAACTATTTAAATATCTCCAAGATTTCAATGCCGTTTTGAACACTATGGTAATTATTATTATTTGATCTGTTTCGCATTTTACCGGATTGAATTAATTGATTTTCAATCATTTCAATAAGAACCAATTAACGCTATAAGATATTTATACATATATTTGTACACACAAACACACGATGTTCACATGCACACATACCACGAATATACACTCATACGCGCACATACACACACGCACACGCACACACTTCAGGAATAGGGACAAACTGTTAATCCGTACGCTCGTAGCACCATTAAACGGCTTAAAAACCCTCTTGCGCTCTATCAAAATATTGTAAGTATAGAACGGCGGAGGTACGTGGAAGTCTAAAGAAGCGAAAGCGACTTTTATCGTAGGTCAACAAAATAATGTTGGCGAGGTTTTCCAACAACAGGCAGAGGAAATCTTATTTACATATCTAAAAGTTCAGTTGTTACCGCTCCCATGGCATTAACAAAGCTTTGCCGTCAATCTAAGACTGACACAATCCAGCAGGGTGTCGCGAAGCTGCGGCGAGGGGTGATCGGCGGCGGCAGCAATGGCGGTATAGGGGCAATACCCTTTTATAAATGGGTTTAAATCCCGTGAAATGCATCTGACTTGAACCTTTTACCAATCGTTTATAAATATTCAACTCTCCGGGCCGTGCGCTGCAGAGTATCCGATGGCGCGCGGCTGCCGCCTGTCCCGCACATAGTGCTTTTAACCGAGAAGAAAAGATTTTTTAAGAAACAAAGCCACTTTGCTCGATTTTATTCCGTTACATTTCGATTCGAACCGGTAAAATATACACATGTATTGCCGTACATCCGGCCACATATACGATATTATTATAAATCCATTTCGTGCGCAAATATATTAAACATTATTATTGGCCCAGTCAGAGGTATCTTATAAGCTATTCGGAAAAAAAAAAATCACAGTACGGTTATTTGGTTATTTATTTTTTATTTCACTGCGCGAAACGTAGAGTACACTTAGGTGTCCGTGTTTTGTATATCGTAATATTATATAATAAATACGCTTTTTTCGAGTGCGATTTCTCGTCATTATTTGCGCCTTTTAGTTGTACATTGTACATTACGTGTGATACACACGGTAAAATACAAATAAGTTCAATAAATACTTGCGAAAATAAACTCATCGATGTTTACGTTCGTTTTGGAAATCGTTATTTTCACGAAACATGAACGATTCGTCGCGGCCCGGATACAATACTATATAATGCCACTGATCTCCGGTGGTCCAAACGCGGCATACAACGCTACGCGGGGATATTTAATTGAAATTGTTGCGGATAATTGTTTACAAATGTACCTGCCCTACTGACACATATGTACCAATTAAGGTCGTGTAGTGAAAATAATAATATGTTGCGTGCAATGCTACCGAATGAAATGATCGAACAGAGTTTTCAGGGACAAGCATTAAAAATAATTGTTCGGCTACAAAGATGATTAAAAAGTACGGGGCGTATGCACTCGCAAATAAATCGTATACATTTTAAGCGATTGACGCGTTTCTTTCACTCCGAACACAATAGCTGTGTATAAAATAGCGAGGGCTGTAATCAGCAGTGGCGTTGCGGTAAACATAATTTTTTTTAGCGAGGGGTCCAAGGGATTATATCTGCAGTAGCGGAAACAAATATATTCATCGCGAATCCGTATACGACGAGAGAGAGCTCTCGTCTATTATTTCACACCAATTTCATACACGTTTCGTTCGTCTAAAGCGTAAATAATTTATGATTAAACGGCACACTCCATAAAATAAATATATGAAAATAATATCCATGTATAAAGTCTGTTCGAATGTGAAACATACTACCGATTTAGCGAATTGTTGTGATTCAGTTTTTGATGTATATTTAGCATAGATCTAAAATGTACACAACGTTATAACTAACATTATGTAGTCTTATGAAAAAAATACAAAAACCAAAAAAATATAATTACATTTATAACACCACTTTGCGGTGTTGAAAATTTTAAAACTGATGTTTAGATTTTTAAAAACATAATAAATGTTAGTTAAATCAAAAAACTAGTGTGTATTACATTTTAAGATACATTTTTAATTTCCGTGTACTTAATATCTTACGGTCGTAAGACTAACAAGCTGTGGAAGAAAACAACGAATCGTTGTCAAGATAATTTTATTATTGAAAATGTTTGTTCAAATTCCTATTGGTGCCATCATTAGGTAAATCGATATTTTTTTTTCGTTGTACCGACTTATTATACTTTAAACTTTGACAATACCGAGCAAATGATAACTTGACGGTCACATTATTTCAAAATTATTCCGCTAATAAGGATGAGACCCTGGTACTCTCATGCTTTTTACCGAAAGTTTCCAACTGCTACACAGCACCGCCATCTACCGACCACATACGATTACCTAGTATATTAATTAATAGTGTAACAATGTTATTTAAAATATCAAATATTCATTCACGAGATAAATATAAAATGATTAAAATAGTTTGTCACATTCATTTGAAATGTATACATTTTTTTTCAATAATTAAGTTCTGTAGAAGATTTCATTAAATCGATTTTTTTAAAATGCCCATGCAAACCTTGCAACGGTCGTTTTATACACCAAAATTTAAATTTAGTGTTACGAAAACCGTGATCGTAATAATATTTATTATCACGCGGGAAAAATCAGTACGATACTCATATTGCACAAACATATTTCAAAATAAATTAGCATTTTAGAAAATTGTATAAACATCTTGTATTATGTTTGTGTATCAAAAATGCTGGGGCGTGTATTATTTATAATTCAGAACACTTATTTAACCGTTACATAAACTTATTGCTACCGTGCGCTATGTCCGATTTCGAGTTTTCTGCACGACAAAAAAAAAAAAAAAAAAAAAAAACAATGGAATAAAATAATAATAATAAGGAGACGGACTTGAGATGTGATATACCGACGCGTTGTTACGAAATTGACTTTTCTCGATGTAACAAATGTTATTCGGAGTATCAAAAATCACACAATTATGTATAACATACGCGCACGATTCTCATATGAATTGGTACGTATGACATCGTGTAGACACCGTTTTTGACCCTATCGTTCCGTACCAATAAGGTACAAGTCCCATGTCAAACGTGATATGTCATTTCAGCATAGGATTCCGTGAACAATATTTTTGCAACTTAACGCGTATACACTCCGATTCGGAGTCGTGTACATACGAGTATTGTTTCAAATGCGCAAACTACAATCAGGTCGTAACCATATTTTTCATTATAATCAATGCGTTATCGCGACCGGATGTAATTACTGCCGTAAGAACATTGCAAATCGCATGAACAGAATAGGACAATTATTTATAATGTAATGTGTTCCGTAAAATCGTAGAGGTGCTATTTTTAATGTATGAGCATCGTTCTGGTATACGAAATATGGTGTGCCGTTGAAATATTATTAGTTCAGATTTAATATTTATACTTTGGTTTTTTTTTTCAAATATCTCTCAACAAGTGCGAGTGGTGAAAAAACTGTGGCTCGCAGGCACGAAAAATATCTCCTTGTTGTACGCTAACACATGTGCCGGAGCATGCGCAGGTGACCGCTGAAATACATGGTACTATACAATGCGTTATATTTGTTTCACCCTGTATATACCCTTGTTAGTTATTGTACGGGTATAAGTTACGGTCCGAGTAGATAAAAACGATTGCAAACAATGGATGGATATTGTATACAATATTTCAAGTCACACGGATAAGACAATTGCCAATAGTGAACGTACCGAGTGGAAAGAAAAAAAATGTATAATCACCTTAATAGTAACAAAAAAATGTTTATGTATTTTTACATGAGTCACCATTATATGACGTTTGATTCATTAAACTAAAATTGAAAATTTTATATCAATATTGAAGCATAATATATTTAAACCCTTATTTGCTTTTTTGTATTTACTAAATTTTATTGTTTCAACATAATCTTTGTTTTTTATAATTTTTTTTTTTTTTTATTATCATTATTATATATTATTCAATAAATTACAAAATTAGGTAGGCATAATAGAATAAGATAATTTATATATTGTTTTAATTTTGCAAAATGTGCTTAATTTATCAATTGTTTCAATAGGTCAAGGAATGATGATGATTCTGTAGGTAATAAGACATCTTGTGGAAGATGTGACTTTAGAATGCGGTTCTTATTTCTTTTCCCAATTTTAAAATTTAGGACTCCTTCTGTTGTGTTTAGTTTCGAATGAAATTTTTTTAATTGTTCATTGATCCATATGGTTAGGTATGGTATTCCAGTGTCGTTGTGGAGTTGTGTATCTCGCATGTACCATGGGGCTTTAAGAGCTATTCTAAGAAATTTGTTTTGTATCATTTGTAATTTTGTAATTTTTGTTTGGGATGCGGCTGCCCATATTGGGCATGCATATGCAATTAATGGTCTTACAATTGATGTGTATATTAGAAGTGAGCATTTAATCGGAAGTGTTGAGCTGTATTTGATTAAGGGGTATAAGATTTTCAATCGTGTATAGGGTTGGTTTAATTGTTTATTTATATGCATTTTCCATGTTTTTCTTTATTTGCTGTGACACGCATCGTCATTGCGATGTTTGAGAGTACACAAAATTCCAGCAGCTGTACGATCGCGGCTCCTGGACACAAATGCAGCGGTATCAACGTTATAAATATTGACTAAAAGGGCCCGGTTAATTTTACGAGCGATAACTGAACTTCAGTTCAGTTAAAATCGATAAGAAATAGTCCCCTTAGAAAGATATATATATATATATGCAGTGTTGTAAAAATTACTTTTAAAATTGTATTTAAATACAGATACAAATTCATCCATTCAGAATGTATTTAAAATACATTTCAAATACTTCTAGGAAAAAGTATTTAAGAACAAATACAAATACATAACATGTATTTAAATAGTTTTCAAATACTTTTTTTACTATCTTTTCTACTAGTCGGTAAGCCAAATTAATTTTGTAATGACTAATTTTAAAATACTATTATGTTACATTCAACTAAGTATTATTAAAAGTTTTTGTATCACCTTCTTAACTATATTATACTGAAAAATTAAAATAAATAAAACTTGTTTTATAATTACTATAGTAATTCTTTAATACAAAGTAATAAAATAATTGTTGAAGAGAATATACAGAGCATTTAAAAACAAATCATTCTCAACAATTTTTATTACACTTTAGTAACACAGTTTTTTCAAAGTGTTCATAATTCATTTTTCCTCTTTTTTTTTGATAAAATAGCTCCCCCAACACTAAATATTCGTTCAACTGGAGCACTTGACGGCAGTGGAGTATTATACTTGATAAGAACTTTCTTCAATATGGGAATCGAATGAAGACCTTCAGCTATAGGGGTTCTCAACATTAATAAGTGAAAAAATATAAAATATAAAATAGTATAATAATTTAAAAAAAAAAAAAAAAAATGTGATGACTGACGACTGAATTTTTTAAAAGTATTTGTATAAAAGTATTTGATTTTCAAATACAAATACGTCCAAGACAGTATTTAAAATACTTCCCAAGTACTCAAATCAAAAAGTATTTTAAAAGTATTCTAAATACTACAAAATGATTTAAATACATTTACTCAAATACTTTACAAGACTGTATATATGTATATGGATCAATGGTACAGACTATGACGCGCGCGGTATAATTATGCGATTATTGTTTATGCTTCGGGACCAATTAACGCGAACGACGACGATTTCCGTTCGCGAATCCACGTCGGAATCGCGTTCGGAAACTTCCGAAACTTCCCGCGGTTGCCAATTAGAAGTCCGTCGCGCACTGGCGCGTATAAATATTATTATTATTATTGTGTCACCGTCGTTCGGGGCTGCGTATTGTAGTACGTTTGCGCGCACGTACAGCAGGGACACGAACCGGGGGGTGCGCGCGCGCGCGCGCGCGCTCGTATTGTCTTGCGATAGGGTCGACGTCTCGCGTAATAATTGCGTTTTCACCGATGACTGCCTAATGGCGGCCCAAGATACCGTGACAAATAAAGCGACTGCAAATCACAATGTATCGGACACAAAAGGGAGAGACCGGGAGATCATTTCGCGGTGCAAGGGACCGTGACGGCGGCGGCGAACGACAATGCTAAAACGGGTGGATGATCGCGAACGCCGTAAACACGCACACGCACGCACACGCACCGTAGTAGTGTTACAACGCGTTATATTGATAAGGGCTTAGTCACAAAGATATCGTATACTTAATTTATATACATACATCTATATATATATATATATATATATATACATACATATGCTTTGAGCGTCCATTAATTTTAATAGTACACTATCAACTTTAAATCGTGTTCGCGTGTGCGTGTGCGTGCGCGCGCCTGCAGACCCTTACATGCCAATTATAACTAACTGCCACCCCAGGGACGCGCGCGCGCGCACCCCGTAAGCCGGCAGGGTTTGTTCCTTCCGGTCGCACAGCCACTTCCTCGGATGACCATATAACAAACGACAATCGACGTGTTATTATATATTATTATTTCCGCCATCGCGTCCTTACCGTCGATTATCGTACATATATATATTTTTGCGCGCCGCACGGCTAATTGGACGGTTCGTCCCCGGTGCGATTTATGATAATCAAAATCCGCACGTACACCCGTGACCGACAACGTCGTAAAACGTACATGTATATATATTTATGGTATAAATATTATACCAACGCGGTTTTCTCCCTCTAGACGTCACGTATAAGTCCGGAAAAAAAATTATCGAAATGACCGACGAAATGCTTTCCGATTCCATTCGTTCGCGTTTACATATTTTCAACCGTACCTCGAAGTGTTCGTATGAGCTACTACTAGTGCTCTGGACGGTCCGTTATTTTAAGGACCACACCGGACTACAAATTTTACCACGGGACCGAAGTCGGACCGGACCACACTTAAACGTTAATCGAAGACCAAAATTGGACCGAACCGACGGCTTCATATTATATTTAGACCGGACCGGACCAGTAATTAAATAACATTTATTAAAGTAGACCGTGGACAGGACTGTCGGTCCGATCTAAAAAACATTTTGGACAGTTTATGAACCGGTCCGTAAGGTTCAGTTTGTATTAGCCCAGACCGTACAATATGATGCGTTTAGTATTACACTGGACCGGACTACCCGACTTTATAAATATACCTAAAATTTGAGATTTTTTTTCGTTTTATTTGTTTACATAGCAAATTCTGTATTTAGATTTTAAGTACCATGATTGAGACCGGATTGGATTGATTTTTATTTCTTTTTTTTGAAACCGGACCGGACTGAATGCATTTGATCTGAGAACTGGACCGAACTACTCCTAAAAATTATTAAACCGGACCAAACCGACGATTCATTAATTTTTGTATGTTAGGACCGTACTAGACCGGACCATGCAGACCACTAGCTACTGCGTATACCACGGCAGATATTGCATCAGTGTTCGTAAAAATAATCAATCGTAATGTATTACCCATATATTATATAGTTGTGGGATGTAAAGCTGACTAGACTGAGCATAAACTCTGCAACGGTTTTTGTTAATATTCGCAACTCTCCTCGGCGAAATCAATTGTTTTCGAAACCACTTTCATCATCGTGAACTTTTACTTTTAAAACAGTTTAAACAGTATTATGGTTTATAAACAACATTAAACTTGTACATTGTTACGATTACATGGTTCTCGAGAAACGCAAATAATGACATTTAAATGTATGGCTACTTTTATGCGGATGTAATGAGAACATTTCTAATCCTAGAGATATCATCATTATTGGATTATTCAATGTTTTGATACGGTTTTTCGAATTCTACAGGATGAATTGAAAACCAAATTTTTTGGCTTACTTCAGTTATTATGCGTATCACATTTTTGTGTACGCCTAGAGAAAATGATGAAGTATTAAAAAGTCTCATAGCTTAGTTGGTACAAGCAACGAGAGAAAGCGCAGTATAATTATAATAAACGTACATGTTCAAAATGATTACAATACTATAACCGCTGTAAATTGTGTTCTTCTGTTGGACAATAAATCGTGTCGTGTACGCGTATACGTTAGAGTCGCGATTAATATTACAACGAATCTCGTCGCATCATTATTCGAAACTAAAATAATTACAACAGTACATAATAATATACAATATTAGATCGGATGTCGAGATTTTTTACTTTCATTTTTTTTTAGGAACAGGATACCCGTGCTTTCTGCGTACAGAATATCGTAAACGAAATAAGTAATAGCGGCCGGTGCGAGGGTATACGCAGAAAAACCAAGCCGTAAAAAATCTAAATATCCTCGAGCCATCAGGATATCGAATGACTTCATTGATCCTACGTAATAAATATAAATATATATATATATACACACGACCATAATAATAATAATAAAAGTATCCATAACCGAATAATAATGTACCGAAGCAATTCTATACACGGTACGTATATGCGGAGAGCGATGGTCAACGCGAATAATATACTTCGAGTCTGTCATTCAATATCCTATTAACTGTTAGTATTTTTTTTTTTAATTTTCGTATCATCCGATCATTCGCCTGGTGGTAAATATCGCCCATCATCGTTATTGAAATGATCTACCACAGTGGTTCTTAACCTGTAGTCCGCGGCCCTCTAAAGCAGTGACTCTCATCCTTTTCTCGTTCGTGTCACCTTTAACCACTAGAATCAAACACCGCGTCACTTTAAAATAATAAATAATCTTAACTTATCTTAAATAATTCTTGAAATAACAAAAGAAAAATAAAGATATTTAAAAATGTCCAACAATGACATATTTAAGTTTAAATTTGCAAATTAAAAAAAAAAAAAAAAAAAAAAAAAAGAGAGAGAGATAATAAATATTAATGATTTTTATAAAAACTGATGAGAAATTGGGCCCTGGTGGTTTTTACAAAGTTGAGGAAGTCGAGGGCTGATGGTGAAAAGACTGAGTCTCATTGTCTTCTAGAGTTGTAGAGCTATAATATACTATAATAATACTACATATCTAGGGACTAAAAAATAACTGACTAACGACTTAAGTTGATAAAATAATTGATAATACAGCGAGTTCGCGTTAGTCATAATACTGTACGTGTTTGTCGGATCTAAATAATAAATATAAATAATATAATAAAGATTTTATTAAAATTCTTTTCTTATTTTTTCTTTTTCCCGTGGAGATTTCGTATCACCCCTGCACTGCGTCCATGTCACCCCGGTTGATAACCACTACTTTAGAGGTTCACGATACTCATGTTGGGGGTCCACGGTAGCCCTAACACATAAAGTACGTCAATACGTGACATGAGTGCATTAATACAATATTGTTGGATTATTAATATTTTTAATTCTATAATTGATAGATCTTATCTGTATACGACGTTCAAAAACTTGTGTCTCAACCATCACATTAAGCTAATAAAAATTAAATTTTAAGAATATTGAAAAAAAAAATGAAAACTAAACTAATTAAATTTAAGTTAACCAAAAAATTAAGTATAAAAAAATGATTATAAATATGTAAAATATGTAGGTTTTGGTACGTCTACTAATGTAATTTATTAGGCACATAAAATAATTATTATAATTTTGGTTTTAATAACATGAGATATTTTGTAAAAATAAAAATGTATTAAAAAAAAAAACAAAATTGGTAAGAAGTGGCTAATTCCTCCCGCGCATCATTTTTGGCCAATTTATCGTAATATTTAGAGGCCCTGGACATATGCCCCATTTTGCCTCTCCCTAACACTGGCCCCGTGTGCGCTCCTGGTCCACGTCATATCGTGTAAATTCAGTGCGAACGGTAAAATAACAGATGACCTGTGCTGTTACAGGAGTGTATTGACGTATACTCATCAGCAGATTTTCGATTTTCTGCATATACCTAATGTAAAATATTATTTTACGGGTATACGCTTCTAAAATAACTCAACAACTAAAAAAAAAAAAAATAATAATAACAATTTTATTGGAAAAAAATTGTTATGAACTATGAAATCAAATGAAATATTTATCCGTCGAAGATTACAGTGTACGCTGTATTTAATGTATTTTGTTAATTGTAGCGAATCACATTGAAGTATTGATAGTATGGAGTGTAGGCATATTCAGCCCATGCAAATGTATATATCGTGGTGTTATATTTTATAGTTAGAAGTTATAAACATGTAGGACATAAAGGATTAATTAAATTTTTTCGAAAGTATCAAAAGAAAAAAATTGTCAAGCAAAGCGAGAAAACTTATTTTAGGATTAACGTCCATATTTTTTTTTTTTAGTGCGTATACCCAGAAATATATTTATCAATACACCACTGCCTGTACAATTGAATTACGGAACATCGTTTTACGAACATCGCCCCCCCTCCGGACTGCGGGTTTTTCAATCAACCTTCAAAGTCCGCAGACCGACGTCGGGAACGTACATTGTACGATCGGAAGACGACCATCGATGTAGTACTGCACGGACGTGTGCGGTGTTATATATTATAAATCGACTGCGTGCAAAGTGTCCGTCGGTCGACCAACGCACGAATTATCGGCAGTTATTAAACAATCGAAACATAATCTGTGGAAGAAAAAGATAAACGGTTTTCGCCATCACATTTTCTACTCCGACGATAATTTTTTTAAATCGAAACCGGTCATAGATATTTGCGCGAAAAACAGCGCAAGCAGCTGAGTTGTTTAGCTTACATCTTTTTTTTTATCGATATTATTTGGAACATTTAATAGCTTTTCGATTGGACCGAAGTGTACCGACAAGATTAGTTCAAATATTAATTCCGTTAAATTCCATATGTTAATATCGAACTCTAATATTTTAGTACACAGTACGTGTGAATCGATTTAACCATGTATATTATATATATGTGAGTAGATTTACTTACTTTTTTTTTATATTTAGACTTAATTTTTAAATGTAATTAATGATATTAATTCGTGGGATTCCGGTATTTTAATTTTACGACCAACGTAATGTATTTATGAACTATATACACATATAATTATGTGTTTAAATACGTCGGCAACAAAGTGAATGTTCTTCCATCGCAAATGAATAATGTTTTCTAATGACAACTTTAAAATCTTGTAAGATAATCTGATTTAAGTTTTCGGAAACCCATTTAAAACGTTTTATTGAAGTAAGCATGTAGGAGGCGTATAAACGTGTGCGCATGCCAACTGCACGTATTTGCGTACACGATTTATTTAATAATTTCAACAATGTCGTGCTGTACACGTTTTAGAAGAACAAAAAACTCGAAAAAAAAATCAAAATAGAAATTCAACAGTTTTTGAGTTGGACGAATCACAGACTAAACAGTTGATTAATAATTTTCACTTTTGTTTATGTGAACTTAAGGAATTATTATTAAAAAAAAAAAAAAACTCTTTTTGAATATTTAACCATTTTTTTTTTATTCGAAATCATAAATTATTTTCTTATTATTGTTTATAATCCTATAGTAAAGAACTGTGTACAATAATTTAATGTGTAGTTATGTTTCATTTAACTACACATAATTTTCAGATGTAGGAGGTAAATGTAATTTGGGTTAAAATAATAGGTATTGATGAAACGTTTCTTTTGTTTAAAATTTTACTTTGTAATACATTGCTTACAAAGTAAAGACTTTAGTCTTATGAAAGTATACATAAAGCAAATTAAAAATGTTCAGTCCATAAATCATTTAACTTTCTAAGATTTTCATGAGAAAAGAAAGTAAAAAATGCAACAGCTGGAATTCCGAGTATAGTTTTATCGCTGCCACGTTAAATTTTAATTTAAAGTTTTACATTTCTAACAGTTTTAACCTAAATATTCAGTTTGATTTATTAACACTTGTATTATGCACATAATCTGCGGCACATCGACCTACACCACGACGGAAATATACTATAAATAATATACCTACGTATAAACGGTATAATAATAGAATAATATTGGAACAATAAGTGGACACTTTCATCAATACCTATTATAACCAATAACTGTAAAAATTTAAAAAGGTGTTTTTCAGTACGTCGAAATCAAAAAATATATGTCACCCTAAAATATTACCGCGATCGGTTTATACGACACCTCGAGCTGACGATTTAAGATCCTATATGTTACTCTATTTTTCGAACTGCGCAATTCGAATAATACTTACGAGAAGGGCCTATTTAGGGGGGGGGGGTGATATGGATATTAGAACACACCCCATCGACCATATTCTATGGTATTTCATTAAATTACAAACTTACAGTATAATTTGAATAAACGTTGTATACAACTTGTCGATTTTACATACATTGTCTTAATATAATCATTTTCATTAGTATAATAATTTATATAAATACATGGTATTTATTTATGTGATATAGGAGGGGCGGCAGAGCCTCCTACTTACCATAAGTTTATTAAATTTTAAAATACCCCCGTTAAATGAATTCTGGATACGCCACTGCTTACGAGTTAAATTCTTAAACACAATAATTATTATGTATTGAGTTAGTGATTTAGATATTTTATTATTGATTTCGCGTCACTTCGTAAAACGTACTATAAATATTCGCGTACTTGATCTGGTGTGTGTAACAGTGTTACTGTAATGCCGCGGGGGGAAATCAATAAAGAATTGAAAAAAAAAAAAAAATTCACCTAACCTTTGCGAGACTCGTTAGCACTGGTCAGTTCACGGAGCCCGAAACACCCGCCTGTTCAGAATTTAGTACGCGAAACGTAGCGATCCGTCTTGAAAACGGATTGCCAACAAGTATAGTTGTACACAAGTTCACAAGTATAACCAACAATACGAGTGCAGCGCACATCGTCTTATGTCTACAATGGTCTTCTTTGGGCCGTTGAAAAAAAAAAAAAAATTGCTCCCGTCGGTCCGGGATGTATTTGACCGAGTAGTGCAGTGGCACGACGGTGCGTAATGCCACTGCTTTCCGTCGACGATCTCCAAGTACGCGCACCTACCACTGTCCCCGAAAAGATTCTTCTTGACCCGTCGGCCGGTCGTGTAATCCGGTATACGCGCGCGTGATCATTGATCATTTTCAATACCGTCGCGGCCACGTTACGCAACGATCCATACGGCTGGCAGTATTGCGTTTTCCTCGGGGCCGTGTACGAGCGAAATGTTTGCCCGTGTACCGACCCCGAAACAAGGGACCTGTGCCTGACGACCGGTTACATCACCGGCAGCGTTGCGACGACAATAATGTGCCTCGCAACGAAAACGATTTTTACGGCGTCGCGTCGTTGAATAATAGATGTGCACGCGCATGACGCGATATTTTATAGCTGGTGCGCGATCGGCCCGCGTATAGCACAATACATTACATATCCATCTAACCCCACCCCCGACCGTCACAGGTTTTGCACGATCATTTTTTTTTTCTTCCACCGCCCCTAGATATTCGTTATTCCTCCTTTCGAATTACGCGCCCGTCTAATCCCTCGTGGGTTTACCACGCTCTCGCCGAAACGATTGTACCACGACTAATCGTATACGATCGTATGAACTTCCGCGTACAACACGGGTGGCGGTGTACACATGCGCCCGGACACGACTTGCGTACGATTATTACTCCGTCGCTGTTACTATCCCGGCGACGGGTGCGGGCAATAACAGTCGTAAGGGTTCGAAACGACAACAACAGTGTTTAAGGACACGGTACGTACATAAATACGCTTATCGTTTATTTTTCGAAATTTATTACTGTACACATATGGTATATAGTTATTTACAACGGGCGTATGGGCGCGCGCTTGTGTGTGTGTGTGTGTGTGTGTGAGGTTTATTTACACGTATGACATAATACTCACGAACAATCGATAGAAACAATATTAAAAAAAAAATAATAAATAAATTAAATGTAACCGCCTAACGCGACAGACACCGAATTCCGTATTCAATATTACAGTAGAACATACAATGATGATAATAAAACATTATACAATGTTAGTAATTATACACAATAACATAATGTACGATAGTTTTCTTTTTTACACACTTTTTGTACGCGGTCCGATTCATACGAACATCGATTGTTGATTGTCGCACCGTCAAGTCCAAAAGACGGAACGTTTCGCGCGAGGCGTATCGTCCACGTCATACGTTCCGTTTCACATACTCGGTACACTGGACCCGTTTGTGTGAAATGTTTCCCGAGCGCGTCGCTGAGCTACGAGGTGTTGGACGGTTTGTAATTATTTATTACGTAACCCGCATGACATAACACCAGTGCTTGGCTTGAGGGGAGATTGAATACCCCGACTAAATTATCAGTTATTCAGTTATTCCACTAATAGTTAAAAAAAAAAAAAAATCCGGTAATTGATTCGATTTCAGCTTTCACAAAATTACAAAAAGTTGATATTTTTATAAAAAACACATCCCAATAAGTGTTAAATTTTCGATGCAGCGGTACTTGATAATAATGAAACGTTAACCTCGAGAATTTTTCTCGGCGTTTTACCTATTACCGTTAAATAGAACGCGTGGTGGTATTTTTTTGTCACAAATACGATTTTGGACTGATTTTAATGTCTTTGGGCGAAAACGTACATAGTACGTCGAGGTTCAAATGTTGAAAGTAATACAAAATTCAATACGGAATATTCGTTGGTTCACGGTAACATGTTCGAGGGTGTCGCAAGGGGGTGAACACGGTGATGTTCGGTTTTCAATTAGTCGGGTACGCAAAACGTATCTTCAGAAGAATGCGTTCACCGTTTATTGCTAAGCCAAGCACTGGATAAACACGTGTACCGTACTTGATCGGAGACCGAACCTTAAGAGCACCCGGCTGCGCGGACAACGCGATCGTCCGACGTTTATCTTCTCCCTCGAGCCACTGCAAGTCCGCCACACAGTTGTACCGCAGATCGGTACGATTTTTACGCGTTGACGCGAACGCGGTGCGCGCCGAACAAAAGCAATAGGATAAGCAGAGAATTCTCGTCGCGTACCGGTCGCGGTGCGACTAGGGGAAACGTGAAAACATGTTAACAAAACAAAAACAATAAATAATGTCGTCGAGCTGCCGTACGCGATCTCAACGCTTTACCGCGAGAAGACGCGAAACGATCCGTTGGTATTATTATTTCTCACCGGTAGTGTCGGATTGGACGACGGCAAACGGTTCACGCGCAACACGGTCGGACGGCCGTTCAATCGTAACCGACGATCGGGTTCGCGACACAATGGTGAACATCAATCGATCGTATTTTTATCGCACGATCTATGAACGAACGGGGCTCGCGGACGACCGACCGTTTCGCGGCCACACGACCGGTCGGACGGTCTCCGGGAGCGACGTGCCCGACAACCGACCGCGCGATCCCCATCGGATGGGTAACGTTTTCGGTGACATTTTCCCCGCGCCCGATGGTCGGACTCGATTCACGGGTCTACCGGGACGCGATGGACACGATCTACACGCGCGAGCCACCGGAAATCTAATGCCGTTTTGGCTCTCTTGCGAAATCGAAAACGACGGCAACGTTGCGGACTCGTACAACAACAACGGAAACAACAACAACAACGATAATAATGATAATGATAAAAATAATTATAATCGTAGTAATAGCATAAATAATAATAATAATAATAATAATAATAATAATATAATATAATGATAATAATAATAATGACCAATAACTGGAACTGCACACGCCGGTGTGGTCGGCGTGGCCGAACGTCGCGGAGCACGACGACCGCGGGCGGACGAGGCGACAAAGGATTTCCGGGTGGCCGCGCACGCAGTGGTCGCCGACGCGGTTACTGAGATCTGGTCACGGTGCCGCGACCTAAGGGTTGGTGGGCGGGCGCATTACGAGGGCGGATGGTGTCCGCCGATGGTCGAATGGTGCGCGCCCAGGTGGTGAAAGTACGCGGCGGCCGCGGCGGCCGAGTAGCTCTGCTGCGTCTGGTAGTGGTGCGCCGCGGAATAGGCGAGAGGGTGGAAGAACGGCGGCCCGCCTGTGGCCGACGGTCCGGGAGGCCCGGGCGGCGGCACCGTGGGGCTGTTCACGTCCAGCCCGGGGTTCTGCTTCTTCCACTTGGTCCGCCGGTTCTGGAACCATATCTTCACCTGGGTCTCGGTGAGCGACAGCGACAGCGCTAGGTTAAGCCGCTCGCACACCGACAGGTACCGCGTGGTCTTGAACTTGTTCTCCAACGCGACCAGCTGCTCGTACGTGAACGCCGTGCGGGCCCTCCTCGGCTTGCCGCTGCCTCCGTTCTTCGAACCCCCTCCACCACTACTACCGGCACCGCCACCACCTCCTCCGCCGCCGCCACCACTGCCTCCGTTCCCGCCGCCACCTCCGCCGGCGCAATGATCGGACTTGGACTTCTTTCCGCCGCAACCGGTCGACGAGCTCCCGTCGACGCTGCCCTTGTCCCGGTCGTCGCTTATGTCGCTGCCACAACCATCACCCCCGCTGATGCTGATGTCCTCGTCGTCCTCGTCCATGATGTAGTTGCGGGAGCATTCTTCGCCTGAAAAACAAACGATCGTCGATTGTGCATTGCAATAATAATACGTAAAACCAAGAAAAACAGTACACATATTACTATATTATATGTAAAAATATGTTATCAATCGGGTGTTTGGGTGGGAATCTGCGGTAGTGAGGGTGGGGCTTAGATGTTCGGAGGTTCGGAGGGTGTACCAGAAACCCCGAATTTATCCTACTGTTATCGTTGCCCAACATCGATCTCGTGACATATCGATTCGGTAAACGTGTACGGTCGTTAAATACGCGCCCGGACGTGGTGCGCGAAAATCACGCGGCCGAAACGGAAAAAACTATAAAAATGCGCGTCGACACCTGACCGGTTTCTATGTTTCCGATCGAAAAAGAAATGATTGTTTCCGTTCCGCGATGACTACGGTTTATCCTTTGTATGCACACTGTCGTCAACTTCGCGTGGTGTTTTTCTAATAATCGTTATTCGTCCAAATGTCGAAAGTTAATATTCGTTAACCCATGAATCTCGTAGACTAAAGTATTGTTGATTTTTGCTTTCCTCGGCGATCCAGCAGATCAGCCCGTTCCGAGTGCAGTACGTGTTCTGTGCAGTCGGCACCAGGGACTAAAACTGTGTACGACACGTTTTGTGTAGTACGAAATGTTAAGTGTGTAGTCAGAGGTGGACCTAGAAATTTTTACGCCCGAGAAAAACGTTAAGATTACGCCCTATCATAGACCAATAATCAAATACAATTCGCGACAATATTTTTCTAATAATTAACATACAATCATACTCATTGAGTTTTGAACCTAATATATAATACTTCATAATTAGTTAATTAATACTTAACAAAGTTAAAAACATCTAACTAGTTGTTAATAACTGTATGTAATAACCCGTTTTCCATCCCCGTGTGTAGTACGAAATTAAAAATTTGATATTCAATTCATATATTAATTTAAAAACAATAATACATTTGTATTAATAAATAAATAATTATTTTATTGCCATTTTATTTAAAATAAACGTATTTAACTATGTAAAGTTTGTGTGGTTTTATTTTTAATCGTTGATGGTACGTGACTTAATATACTCAAATGGTACGGAAAAAAGTAGTTTAAGAACCTGTGTTTGACGATTTAATCGTACCTCGCTCGACCGAACTGACGAACGAATAGGATTAATTTTGTTGCAACGCGTGTTGTAAAAATTTAAAAATCGCTATTATTATAGTTTGACGAAATGTCCTGTTGCCAGAAAATAATTCGCCCAATATCTCCGTACTAGCGTTTTACTTCTATTGACAGGAAAAACGTAGCGTTTTCAATTTATGTCTAGACGGATAGTGTACGGTTCAGGGGCGTGATTTTAATGAAAAACCTGGAGGTGCTAAAGCTCTTCTATCTTTTTCATATTACTCAATGATTATAACCCGTACACGATACGTGTACAGTTAAGGGTCTAAAAGACGAATGACGAATTTCCACCAACATTATTTAAATGATAAATTTATATATTTATACAATAAAAACTTTGTTTTTCCATACATAACGAGTAGTAATGAGTATTTAAATGTAAATTAACATGAATACATTTGGAGGTGTTAAGCATACCCAAGTCCTCCCCCAAATTGTGCTCATGATATGGATAGCGAAAATCGGAAAATCGCAACAATAAGGTATTTTTCTAGAAATCTAGAAAGAACATAGCGTCGAACCCGACGCACTGCGTTAGTACGACGTGATATAGTTGAACGTGCTTCAGACGGGACGATCTGTATTTCAACGCGGAATCGATTGCAACAAACACAACACGTCCGCAAGTCAGAAAAAGCTCCAGATAAAGAGAGAGATACAAAACGCCGAACGCGGACCTTGTTGTCGTTCGTGTATCTTGTGACTCTTGGCGAAAAACCGCGTCGAGATCGCGCACGCACGTGAACACGATACAGTCGAACGTTTGTGGTGGGTTTTCGCTTCAGGCGTCTGAGGGGTGAACGCGCAACGGATATACCGCACCCCGAGTCGTTGCGCACACCGAACCGCAGCATGCGCTTAAATAATGCGCGTTCGATTCCGAATCGTTTTGCAATACCTGCTTGTACGGAAACGGTTGATTTGAAATTCGAATCGCATTTTTCTATAAAGACATCGAAGAAACCCGATAATGCTTTTCCCGGTAAGATTCCCCGTGAAGGTGAAAATAGTTTTAATGATATCCGAATGAACAAATAATAAACTCGAAATGTTTCTAAACTTTTTTTTTCGCTCTCTTCAGATCTAATTTCTGTACGCATAAATTCGTAAAATATTCCATTACGAAATTATAAGTCAAACAACTTATCTCGATTTTTGTGCACACACACACACATGCACACAATTCAATCTTGTTTTCTCGGTAAATAAACGTCGTTCTTTACGTATATACGTAGAAACGCAAAGCGTATACGTAATATTATTTATTTTAAGTAATTTATTATTATTGTTATTATAATTTTTTTTCGTCGCATCGAGACTTTTTGCATTTCACTTTCTTGGGAATAAAAAAAAAAATTAATAGCTATTTATATGTATGTATAATGCTCGACTAAAAAAAACTTTTAAAAGTCGCTAAAGCAATTGTGATTAAAAAATTATAGCGATTAAACAAAACGCCATTTTACCGTCTGCTACATTATATAAAATGTGTGTCATTAAATACGCAATACTTTTTTTTAATTTTTCAACCCTTCATAATAAAATACGTCATATATATATATATATATATATCTGTCTGTAAAAATATATTTAGCTGTTGAATATATAATGAATTCGTTTTCATCCCGTCGATTTTATAATTCAATACAGTTATTGTACACTATTTACTCGATTTATACCAATAATAGTGTCAAATGTCAACATTAAAATAACGTTGCAAATATTGTGAAACCACTAACGGTCAGATCGGAAAAATAAAATATGATATTACTTTATGAATATTGTTGCTGTGATTAAACCTAAGTAATTTTTTTAATGGGTTTTAATATAACCCCAGGACAAATTTATTTGATTATTGTTGATAATGCGAAATATTAATTACTACTATCGACTATACGATGTGCATACAGAATGATTCTCATACGCGTTATTTTCGAAAAATTCAAAGAAATTTTAACTGTTAGACTTTTAAATTAAAATATTTTACCATATACTAGATTTTATAAAATATGTATACTTTAAGAAAAATATTTACTCATGGCACAGTTTTGTTAATAAAATTATGCTAAAAAGTCAACGAATGTTAACACTACTTGTATCTATATTATTTCAATCGTATATTAAGTGACAAGACTAGGTGTATAACCAATATCAAGAAAAAATTATCCCGAAACCTAAGACAGTATTAACTAGATGAATATTCGAATATGATAATATAAATTAAATGTTATAATAGTACACAGTGAAAATTAAATACTACTTAATTTACATTACTCTAAAGTCACACGATGAATTTTTAATTCGAAATCGGTCGTACATACTTTACAAATATAATAATACTTCAAGCTAAGCAATTATTAATTTATTTTTATGTATAAACTATTTGTTTATTTATTTTTACATTCATTTACTAGCATTAACCACTTACTAATTTTTAACTAATATAGTAATTTTTATTACTTCATTTAATATGATATTATGCAATTATGACCCAATAATATCTTTACGAATTTTATTGATAAAAATACTATAGGTAAATGCACAGCAGTAAACCATAATAATACTTCAGAGTTTAGATTTTATTATAGAATCAGGTTATACCTTATACATTATATAAATACTGTAGAACTTTATTTTCGTCTAGGATAATTTCCTGTGTAATACGTTCATTTTCACGAGTCCTTTGACTTTGACAACATTCAACTTGTAATTGATTCCGGAAAATACGTTTTCGGGCAAGACGCTCTTAATGTCAATGATATAAATATAAAATGTAAAGATATATATCACCTATAATAGCGAAGATTTTCTAGACATCGAAGGAGTTTCCGAGATTTGCAGATATTAACGAAGACATAGGTAAAAGTAACACTAAAAGCATTGATCGGATAATTACTGATAACATTCCATCGGCTGATGCGACTTGTGTACGGGAAAAATGCAACGAACAAGAAAATACAACGCGGATTATCGCGGTTAAAAATGCACGTGACCATGTTAAAGAACTAAAAATATTAATTGCATCTTTTGACAATGTTCACTAAACGTTACATCATCTCGACGAGTTCGACGAGACTTTCATCCGTTCTAAGAACATAAGAAAAAAATGTGAAACAAACAGAAATCGATGATTTTTTAGAAACATGTTTATGTAAAACAATACGTAAAATGAATTTCAAAAGTCTGCGCTGCAATATGGAATATTTTTTTTTGCCACCGTTTAAATTGTTCTTCCCGCACGTTCTCGTTCGACACGCATTCGTAACCGGTCCCTAGGACCGGCGTCTCGAACGGGTTCAACAAATAATTCGGCTGTTTATTACGGTGTCTTACGGAACACGGATATCGAGTGGGCGGAGATACGATGAGGCGGGCGAGAAACGAACGCGTTGCCGAATGGGGCGACTACGGAGGAATTGTAATGCGCTTTACCTTATTTACGTGTTTCGAAATAACCTACCGGACGGGTAACGGTTCTCTTTTGCATATTTTTCCGCGATCTTTACCATCACCGGCGGTACCCCGTCCCTTCGCGACCGTCGCCGGCGAGAAAGTGTGCGCGGGCGAATTATTTCGTATAGGTAAACACAATTATTATTACCGCTTATAAGGGTCCGTCGGCGCGCACGGCCTCCGGCCCCCGCCGGGTAGCCATGGTGACGTTATCGTTTGTTTACACAGTCCCTATTGTTTTCCCCGAGGTCTCCGACGCCTACCCCGCGTGCCGCCGCCTTCGCAGCACTACCCCGTTACGCCAAACCCCATTGCGGTTCCGATAAAGTCGCACGCGGAGACCGCCCGGATTTCGCGACGCGGACGATCACGTTGTCGTCGTGTTGTTTTATACCAGTGGTTCCCAACAAGTTGTGTTCGGATTGAAAACATCAACGGCCCGAATCGGACGGGACCGTTGGCAAGAGAGATTTTCGTCCGATGACCGAGTACGCTTTTTACTGTACGGGCGTGAAAACGGAAAACGCCGTTCGATTTAATTTTTATCTAGAACTTAGATGCCTTCGTGAGTCTTTGTTCGCAAGTCCAACTATACACTCGTATGCAGCGGGACCAACCGCTCGTCTCTCATCGTCGTTGTAGCTTTTGCACTTGTCGACAAAAACTCTTGTTGTGCGTATCCAAATAACGATCGGATCGTAAATGAATAATGAAAAAAAACACTGGCGAAAATATTTCCACAGTTACATCGTTTATTCTCCGCACCAATGGTATTTCTCCCTTCGGTAATCATACAGTGTTTATTTGTCTTATATCACAAAAATGGATTTCACGAAGACAATGGTTGAATTTATGTGTACGCATCGGTGCGGGAAGGAGATTATCCTCCTTGTTGGAAAATTGTTTTAATAATATGGCACGTGTGCGCCTATACATACTAAATAACACTCTATTAAACCGCCTTTATTCACGTTGGCAATTGAAATCGTTTATTCCGGAAGGGTAACTTGAGCGGTGTATTATGTTATTTTAGAATAAATTTAAAAAAATAAATTCTCAAAATAAATTATGTTATTACTATCAATGTTTTTGCTGTTGGAATATTAGTACAAAATCGTAATTAAAAAAAAAAAATTAAAATATTGGCATTATAACGGTCGAAACGAATTTAATTGATACGAGTATTGTAGTAGGTAGTATAGCTGGATGGAATGCGATTTTCCTTGATTATATTTATCAACTTAATTGGTTTAATCATAAATCACATACACGAAAACACGTTTATTTAAGTTTTTGAAACGCGTATACGTGAATAAAATTACTTGTAAAAACAATAAAATATTGATAACATTAGGTATTGTATTTGTCATTGATACACAAGATGTGGAATAAATCTAGCGTACAGTAATGTAAAAACCTAAGAATAATACTAATTGCATTTCTCTAACCGATGCAATGTTGTCGATCATCCCCTCGCTAGTGGCATGTTGTGTTCGTAAAAAGTCTATTATTCAATACTCTTTTTATCTTTTCCGTAGAAAGCGATTACTATAATACCTACCCGTCACGGTCGATAAGTTAACGAGAAATATAAGTACTTTGTTTTCGTTTTACTCAATGGTCTCGCGTTAAATTCATCCGAGTTATCAAATTATTAGTATACGCGTATATACGAGTCGAAAAAATATTGTTCCCTGAAATGTATTGAATTATTCGGGGTCCGAGTCAATATGTATACAATCGATCGTTGCTGTACAGTGTCGACTCGTGTAACGTTTCCACATAATATATACTTAGAAATAGTAGTGTTTTTATCCCCTAATATTGTTTTCGAGGAGTCCTTGTGTCGACTGTTACATAATGTATGGCACTTATATTGTACATAACTATACACACAAGTATATACACATGTATTAATGTATATAAATGTACACATTTGTGTACATGTAATAATGAGATTTTAGTCAACGACGGAGCCGTCTGCTCTACATTAACAACTCACATTTATTATGTGTTAGCTACAACGTAAGCACGTACCCACATAATTGATTTTTGAAAAAAAATCGTACAACTGTATTATAATATGACTGAATATGTAAAATACTAAACAAAATAAAACGTCGATATACTAAATGAAAGTATATATAACTGATACTTTATACAAATAAATATATGAACCATAAATGTAATCAATGGCGTAGCGATTGAGCCAAGGAAAATATAAGTCTATAGTCCTCATTTACCAAATGTTTGTTTTTATTTGTCAAAATTAAATGCGCTAAGCGAAAGGATATACACCATAATTACGATTCAATATAATTACCATATTCTCTTCCTTTATTTATCTTAAAATATCACTTAAAGCAATGAAAGTATACCGAAATCTCGTGTAACTCCTTTATTTATAAATAAATATTAAAAGTAGATGGCAAATCCATGGTATAAGTGCCTTGGATGACCCACAAAAAATTAAGATATTTTTATAATAATATTTTTATATTTAATAATAAATTACAACATCACAATGTCATTATTTTTTCGTTATTGTTGACGTTTTTCAAAAAATTAAACTTTAGATTCGTTAAGAACGTAGATAATATACTAAACGTATCATGACGCAATTCAGTATCATTAGAAATGTTATCTTTTTTTTTCTTCAACTTATTCATGCGAGTTACTATTTTTCTCACTATTTTCAGATATTAATTTTATTAAATCTGATTTAAGAAACTGACTAACTGATAAATTTAGTGTCACGTGTCCCTTATTAAAACCTCGATTAAAAATTACTAATCAAA
Source organism: Sipha flava (assembly GCF_003268045.1). Taxonomy (NCBI): domain Eukaryota; kingdom Metazoa; phylum Arthropoda; class Insecta; order Hemiptera; family Aphididae; genus Sipha; species Sipha flava. Next base: position 1,798,178 of record NW_020273045.1, read on the forward strand.
GTCAAATGATGTCCTTTTTTTTTTGAATTAATACTTTATTAATAAATGTTTATGAAACATATGCATTTTTTATAATGTTTAATGGCATGTTTAAAGAAAAAAAAATAAGTGGGTGCTGGCACGTAATGTCAAAATAATTTCTATAGTGGTATTATTTTTCAAATTTTCTTGTAATTTTCGAGAAAATGTCTATACAAACGATTTTTAAAATTATTTTTGAAAACAAAATCACTAAATATCAAATAAAAACCCGATTTATTTTTTAAAAGCAGACGCGATCATTTAATTATGAAAAACAAATGTATACACTATATTACTTAAACATTATATGGTGACAATTAGTAACACATATTATGAATGCATATTCATGTATAAATACATATATATAAAAGCACATGAAATCAACAATGACAAATCTATTAATTTATTATACGGACCTTATATCATTAACTAGCAAAAATATCCAAGTTGATGCAGCTAACACTGACATTAGGAAGGCATTGATAGTGTTGGTCTACCCATTTTGGTAAAAAAGTTAGAATATAGTGATATTGGTGGACAAATGTTTAGAGTAGATAGAACACAACAAGAAAACTAGATAATGTTATCTCATCGGCTTTATATGTTGCATCAAGTGTTCCCCGAGGAGGACATTTATCGCCCATATTATTTTTACTCTTTATCAATGATGTTAAATATATCTTCAATAACAGCAAATTCTTAATGTTTGCTGACAACTTAAACCTTCATATGCCTATTTTTTCACATGAAGACTGTTGTAAATTACAAACCGATTTAGATCGTTTTTATTTATGGTGTACGTAAAATGGTTTAAAAGTTATTGTAGAGAAATGCTTACAAATAACATTTTCACATCGCAAACTAAACATAATTTTCCATTTTATTATCAAAATTAACGACAGTTACTCAGATAAAAGAGCTGGGCATCATATGACTTATTTTTAATAATCACATTAATTTGATATATATTATTTTGATCACTCGGCTTTATTATACGTAATTGTTTGGAATTTAAAAACCCAAATTGTTTTAGAATATTATACTTCTCATTAGTCCGCTTTATATTTGATTATGACTCAGTTATCTGGAACCCATATCAAACCAGTTTAATTATTAAGATGGAACACGTACTGAATAGATTTTTAAGAATAGTCGAATATAAAACTAGTGTAGCACTGTAGAATATAGTAAGTGAATACAAAATTGAATTACTTGAGAAAAGAATGAAGTTTCATGATGTTTCTTGGTTACATAAACCACTTAACTCTTCAATCATATGTCTCAAATTACTTAGCTAAATACCTATAAATGTCCCTCAAATGTCTCGGATGACACAAACGTTTTATACACATACTCATCGTCAAAATCACAATCTATTCGCATCAATAAACGGAATGTTAATTTTGAGTAACTTAATAAATACATTTTTTTGGGACAACTTTACCAAATTAAAATCATTAATATAACTATAAATGTACATTTGTATCCGAATTATTTTAAGCTCATTTTATTACGTATTTCTAATTCCTTGCTTGTTAATTGTATGATAACTGATTTGTATTAATCACACGACTTTGTAAAATTGTTCGCTTATCTGTGTTTTTTGTTTATAATTAATTATATAATCTTATTGTTCTGAGCTCGCTTGGGTGTATATTTAATAATAATAATAATATTAAACACGATAAATTAGGAAATAACGATTTTCGTGCGCAATGTGGTATCACCTAGATTCAGACAAATAAAGTATAGTAGAAATAGTACAAATAAAGTAAATAAAATAAGTGTAAAGCATGAAGATCGTTTTGCAATAAGAATTTTGTAAAATGTATCCGGTTACCGAAGAATTAATTCGGCACTGTGCTTTCGGGGCCCTTGGTTTTCGTGCTGTGTTATTTTACTCGCTCCGAGTGCGCCGAACAAATATAAATATAAAATCGAATTGTTCAAAAGATACCTATCCACGTTGCTACCCCTGTGAACCGCCCGTGCGTTGTTTATCTCGCGGTCGTCCCGCTATTTCTCTCGCCTATCCCCGACACGCGATTAAATGCGTTCGATGCGTATTCGCTCGTGGGCGAGCGGACGAAGGCTGGGTCTGAAGTATTACTTACCGTCGAAAAAAACTTATAAGACCGTCACCGCGAATCACCGAGGCGAACCGACTGTGCCGCGCGGCAAGCTTATTCAACGGAAACTCTGTATTATTTTAACTATACGTGCACGCCGAGATACCGCTCGCTTCCCGCCTGTAGTAGCTTTCCTTTTCACAACCCACCTTTATCTTTCGCCGTTTTCGTCCTGCGACCCTTGCGGCACTCACACAAATACATGGCGATCACTACCGGAAAGCCGTCTGGTCTCTTGTGTGCACAATGATATAAATATACAAATATATATATGTACGTATATTGTATAGCCGTGATACAACTTTACGTTTAAAATGTTCAAGAGTACATCGTTATAATGTCGCGTGGTGTACGCGATAGTATAAGTACGATAGGTATACAACAAAATGTATATTATACATACTATAATATATGTATTTTTAAGATCCGACACGACGGGTATAAGAAAAACGAACAAAGTTCGAAAATAATAAGATAATGGTACGGATATAAATATGAATGACGAAGGGTTGGAAAGATCTTTTACATGGTCGTTCGGATGATCGAAGATTGGTGGTTACGGGTACTTGCAAAAATTTTATTGCATTTCGCGTAATCGTTTTCGATTTTAATTTCATTTAAATTGTCTAAAGTACATTAAGTATTAAACGGGATATGGGTTTTCTATGTTTTTTCTTTAAATTTTTCAAATTTTACTAGGGATTTGAGTTCTATAGTTACATAAGTTCCAACAGACGTTTTTTAAGATCTATTCGACTGAAGTGTGGTATCCATTCCGTGCGAACAAAGAATATTTATAAAACTCGATAGTAAAAGTTTAGTTAAGAGAGGTATTAAAAAAAAATTCCAAGTCAATCTACTACTCGAAAGGAATCAGAGTAATTTATAAAGCACTTTTTTCATTTCCGCTTTGTGATTATGAAGTATATTATTGCCGTCATAAACATTTAATACGATGACTTAGATTGTATATTTATTATTCACAATCAGACCGCGTTTATTTTTATTCGCTCTTGATGAAACGGTTTATTCAAAAAACAGATGTACGCGCTAGCGTTTATATGTGCTTGTATTTATCCATATGTTTATTTACCGTACGCATGTACATAAACAAAATACACATATGAATAAATATATACTTACGGATAAGTATACGACCAGTGGCGTAGCCAGGGGGGATTTAGGTTTTGAAACCCCTCCCCCCATTAGTTTTTATTTAATAATTTTTTTAATTATTCAATTCCCTGTATGCACGGCGTCGTTAATAGTCGACCGTAGTAGACAACCGAAGGTGACCAATTATAAAACAATAAATTACTCATTTTGTGTTGTTCCTCCGTGGCTGATAACGATGCATACACATACGGTGCGTTCTTATTTGAAAAATGGTACGTAACAATGTAATAATGTGTACATAACATCATATTGATTATTAGACTATCGATATTCCATGTGATCAATTTATCATGTACGAAAACGGTTTTTTCTCTCATTATAAGTTTGTAATTTTTTTAAATACCCCCAAAAAAAATGTTTTATCCAAATCAATAGGATGTGTATATTTTTCTTAACCCACAACCGTTTGAAACTGTTATGTCCAACAAGATGGGTAGACCGATATGACTCAATAATTATTTTCCTCGAGTTATTTGATACAATAGTTGATAGTTTATCAGAAGTTTGTACTTGGCTTGATAAGGATGCTTCAGGTGTTGTTATACTAGCAAGTTATATACTAGGACATGTATTGAGTTTGAGATTACCATTAAGTTTCTTCAGACAAAGAATATAGATCTGGTTGAAGCTATTCAAACCACTGATGACGTAGTAAATATAATTAAACAACTAAGATTAAATTATAAAAGTGAATTTAAAATTATATTTAATAATGTATAATCTAAGTGTGATGCCTCCTTAAACATTGAAATATCTATTGCTCGTACAACTCTAATAAGCAAAAAAACAGATACAATATCTAGGTTGATTTGTCTGAGGATTATTACAGAATATCTTTATTCATTCTATTCATAAATATTTTTTTAAATCAATTAAATGATCGATTTTTATCTCATAGATCTATAATTGAAAATTTGGCATTTTAGCAAAATTTTTTACCATCATCCAATAGTATACAATATGAAGAAAAAATTAAGCAACTAATTAAAATGTATCAAGGTTATTTAGATTGCAGTGTGTTAGCAGCAGTGAGTGAAATTAAAATTTGGCAAAAAAAATTTAGAGGAACTAAAAATTTACCAAAAAATGCTATCGACGCTCTTCAAAAATGTAACATATCAATTTTCCCTTCTACTTTCAAACTTTTACAAATTTTAGCAATTCTCCCAGTTACAACTGCTAACTGCGAACGATCTTTTTCAACATTAAAGAGATTGAAAACATATTTACGAAACACCACATGTGAAAATAGGTTGAATGGTTTGGCAATGATGAATATACACAGTGATATAATGATAAACCCTGATGATGTCCTAAATAAATTAGCGACCAAAACAAGAAAACTACGGTTGATGTAAATTTTAATGTAATTAAAATATTGTTTGACTTTAAATGCTTTAAATAAAGTACAAGAAAATTTAAAATAATATGTTTTATGTATAACCTACCTATTGTATAGACGTAAACCATAACCCCCCCTCTTCATTGAAAAATCCTGGCTACGTTACTGCATATGACGGACAATCTATAGCGAAAAAGTAAAATAATGACATTTAAGGCCATAGATCATGCTAAATGTGCACTTGTGCAATTGTACGGACAGCATAGTGTTTCTTATTTATACGTATACGTTATCATAATAATAATGCGTGCACACGGCAAGAATAAATTGTGTACCAAATACTTGGCTTTTTGACGGCTACGAACAACGTAGGTACACATATGTATACGCATATTACAACGGCGTGTACGTAACTCTTGCACAGAGGGAGATCATTTGCATACAAATCATTATTTTTGTTTTACCAGTTTTTTTTTTTACGTTTCTAATACCCTCGCAATAAAAACATTATTTTATAATATTTACAAAAAAAGCCCTAGGGGGAATCTGACCCCCACATACCCCCTTGTATACGCCAACGGCGTATTACATACTATGAACATGTGCGTACGGGCGCACACACTATGTGGGCACATGTAAACTCCTCCACAAGTACCTTTTTTTACTGTAAACTCCGCCAGAAAAAAAAACAGGTAAAATTGGGTTTACGTAAACTCCGCCACTGAAAAAAATCAGGTGAAATTGAGTTAATGTAAATTCCCTTAGTGAAAAAAATCAAATAGTAGTATAAAACTAATATGATATATTATTAAAAAAAAAATTATAACATAATATATCATATCGTTTACATTAAATATTTAAATCATAGAAAGAAATCATAATAAATAATCCAAAAATATATGGTTATGTCATGTATGTAGGCCAAAATGATGTGATACAATTTGTAAATATTCTAAGTTTTGTATTACCCCATTAGTGTACCTAAATATTTATAGCATCCTGTAACACTTTCATTTTTTTTTTCGAATTTTTTAGCTTATTTACTTGAGATATGCCATTTAGTTATATATAAGTATGGGTTTGAAATTCGGTAAAAACTTTACTAAGAATATGAACATTCGGTTGACTTTTATAAAATGAATTTCGTAGATGAGTATGAAAGGATTCACAGACAAAACACAAAAAAAAAAAAACTGGTGGAGTTTACATTAGACCTTCTATTACTTTTTTATCTTAACCGATATTCTGGCGGAATTTACAATCGCCACACCATGTACATGAAACCATATAATATTATTGTGCACTCGAATTCATTTCAGCGTTCATCGTACCGTGATCACGGTGATTAGGCGTTTATATTTGTACATAAAAATAATTTTCACATTACGCACGACTCCGCGCCGCCGTCAAACTATCACGCGAGACTGTACACACTAAAATAACTACATATACACATACGGCTGCGTGTACACAATGTGGTAAATTTAATAATTTTTAGCTCGTTATTGACGTGAGGCCAATTTTATATCTGTCTAACCACCGACGACAAATTAATGCGCACGCGTACGCACAAATTACGACCAGCGAGCTTTTATTTTCATATTTTTTCGCATCTTAATAATGTTGATTTCCTCTTGTTCGGCTGAACAATGTGTGCCATTTAAATAAATATAAAAGAAAACGAAAATCGCATTGTTTAAGTACGTTTGATTTTCGCATTGCGACTAAAAGATTCAATACAGTGCTAAAATAATTTATTATGTTTTACGTTAAAATCTATAATGAAAATATATGTATAACAGCAATTACATCACTTATTATTATTATATTGTTATAATTCTACACAGAAGCAATCAACCAAACATAAAATACATGTATCAAACGTTTTACAAACAGAAACGCAATTTTGTAGTAAACTGCAGCAAGCGTATTGATCGTATAAATAGCACAGCCACTCGAGGCCTTCAGTCACTAAATTCGAAATCGAAAAATAACGAATTGTTGAACTAATTTATACTCTATGGATATTTTAACGAATCACCTTTCATTTTACTTAATAAAAATTAAATTGTTCAAAATGTCGAACTCTGCCAAACATCAATTTGGATTTTTGCGAACATTTTCAACTATATACATAACAACTACAAAAATTAGCGTTTTTTTTTCACCCATCCTAAAAACTTTCAAACACATGGTCGTACAAAAAAAAAAATATTTACCATTTGAGGACATAATCATTTTATGTTTCGAACCATTTTCTGTAAAGTATCTGTTTAAGTAAATGTATGTGTGGCGTGATAACTATAACGAAACCCGGAACAGTAAGCAGTAAAATAATTTCAACTCTGCAGTGATAATAATAAAATAATCGATAACGGCAGCTGCTCACGCGGCCGTTATCGATTATTTATGTATATATATATATAGGGTTATCATAATATTTTTTGACCAAATCCGGACATCAGTTCCGTTTCACCGGAGGGGGGGGGCTAAAAATTGAAAGTAAACAATATTGTTATTTCATTAATACAATTTAAATTAGATTTATGAATAAAATGTCTACATAAGAGTTATTAGGTTAAATATGTTAAAACAATACAAATATGAAATGTAAAAAAAAAAATAATTACATATTGTACATTTATACAGAGTAAACACGAAAATCTGTCACCTGATATAACATTTTGTATCAATATAACCATTTTAAACGATTATCTTTGTAAAATTCGGACTTTTTCAAATCCGGACGCCAATCCGGACAGATGTTTGAAATCCGGACTGTCCGGACGAAATCCGGACGTATGGTAACCCTATATATATATATGTATATTTAATGTATATGAATTGTATGTTGACCGCAACTATAAATTACTAGGGATAGGCGGCCGTAAGAAAATGTGGGCACGCGAGGGCGGATGGTGTCCACCGCCGGTCGAACGTACGCGGGTGGCATACCGGCAGCTAACCGTGCTAACCCGTTCGCGTCCGATGATCGGCTTTTTTCGACCGGACAGCGAACAGTGCCGGGTTCAGTGGATCGCTCACCCCGACCGGCAGGGCCGTAGTAAAGGGTGAGGGGGGTTAGAAGTACCTACGCTCCGGGCGCGATTCCCGGGAGAGCCCAAAAATAAAAAATTTGCAATTTAATTGTTACTTATAAGTAAAAGTATCATTATGTATTTATGTAATTACTTATATAACTTATAAATATTATTATATTATACCTATGAACCTACTAATAATTATTATGTATATTTTAATAAGTTATTGATTTAAATTAAATTAAATAACGCTTACATAATTATAAGGAAAAATCATTATTTATAATATGTCTATAAAAATTATTCAGTTTTTTTGTGAATTTTTCTCATAAATTAAAATATGTATGTTGAAGTTTCACCTTGGGCGCAATATTTGGTTTTTAACCGACCGGTACCGCGCGATCTCGAACTCGTTCGACCAGCTGCCCATGCGACACGAAGGCCTTACGCGGCCCACCCTCTTCCAAGGGCCACGGTTCTGATAACGATAAACGCACCGCATACTCGCCTCTTCTATTCGCGCCCGGTTCGTAGAGGGGTGAGCACGTTATTATCGTCGACTTAAAGTGCGGTGCGCGCGTTCGGCAATCGGGTCGGGAGTGGACGATTTTTACGAGACAATCGTACAACACGGTCCGGGGATCATCCGGAGCTTAACTTTCAATTGTGCTATGATAGTGCGCAAAGCTTATCTTGCGCGCGAACGCGGCCGTATCCGCGGAGCCCTCTTTTCGGCCACGGCCGGGGCGGGGGAGACGGCGGCGATTAATCCCGTGCCCGGTAATTTGGATCGCGTCCCTATCCACCGTCCGCCGACGCCGTTGACCAACACGCCAGCGCCGACGGATGTACTGCACACCTTTTCGGACCACGGTCCCGACTACAGGTACAGCGTGGTATCACCTGCAACCACACCTACACCCTATGGGTCGACCTGAGCACCGTTGGTAAATCACCATCCTTGGCCGTACACTTCAGGGGCCCTGCGCACCTTTCGCGGGATTTAATCGTATATGTAATGTGTAAATTTGTTTATTTTTTCGAAATAAATTACGAGTAACTAGTGCCTCCCCCCAGTCACGTGAAAACGTGTATGTCATTTCAATCACTAAAACTTCAGTATTAGGTTCAGTAACACAGGTACACCTGCGTTGAAATATACATTTTCGTAATAGTAATCGATTGATAAACTAATGTATTGTTGATGCTTTGATGGTAAATTATAATGTCCGCAATAAGAAAAAACGTTTTGCATCAGCTATTTAGAATGATATGCCATACGAGTAATAAGGCGTCCGTGAAAAATATCTGCCCAATTGCCTGCCATCGATGGACCAACTCGCAGCTGTACACGTGCGCGCGTGAAACCGTTATCTACGAATCACGGACCTCACACACTCTCGATCCTGTCCCGCCAACTACGAGCGTACCGAGTGATCGTTAATTATAATATACGTATACACGAAAAGAGTACGTGCACGCATTTGCACGTAAGGATACACGTGTATATGAACGACGATACTGTAGAGTCGAGACCAGTGGTGGCCAAACTATTTTTTACCTCGAGCCATAAAAAAATTAATTTTTTAACTTTTCAATTTTTTTTTTTTTTACGTTAATGTAAAATATTATAGTTACACAAATAAGTGTTGTAATGTAGAATACTTTCGCGGGCCAGATATTAAATGATGGCGAAGTTGGCCGTAGTTTAGATAGACTATAGACTATCCGTAATCTGGCTGTTCGATAATTTGGCAGTATTTTATTTAGAAATTTTTCGTAAAACATTATTAAATACAAAATACAAAAACAATTTGAGATATTTTCTTTAAATCTTTACCATAAAAAGATTAATAAACAGTATATTTCATAAATTAGTAAGTACGTATATATTGTTTATAAGTTTTAGTGGAATAAATTAATGTTTTTCTGTAAAAATGCGTTTTTATGTGAAACTCCATTAATTGGGTGTTTTCGTTGATCCGACAGTCTTCTGGTTTGATATCCGTTGGATTAAAGTCTACTGTATATGATGATGACGACGAAATTAATGCCGCGATATGATGATGACGATGATGATAATAACGTAAAATGTTTTGTTGACGCAATTTATGCTAAACCAAACGGCAAAATACTCCCGTGTACGGAAATTTAACGAAAATCGGCCAGCCGGATTTAATTGAATTACGTAGTGAACACACATTATAATGCAATACACGCGATATTATACATTGTTTATAAAATATACTCTACGCGATGCTAGTTATTATTTATGACTAAGTAATTATATCGTATAATATTATGATCGCGCATCTAATTCCGCGCGTTTTTATCGTCCTCGGTGCAGTTCGCGTAAAGCCGCAAATATTGCGTTCGCGTTGATTTTTAATTTTTTTCGTTTAAATATATCATTTACGCTTCATAAAATGTCTACAGCAAACTGAATCGTAGAACTTAACATGTATTGATCGCTATTGAGGTGTAATCGACAATTTTTGAACGGCGTAAGTACGGGCAGGGAAGGACTATGGAGATTAATGTATTACCTAATTATTATTATGATTTAATAAAGTGTTGTTTTGAATCGTTATGTAAACAATAATTGAATATAACTTTAACATTGTCTGTGGCTTTATTCTTGACCAAAGAATTGTACATAAATTGAATTCGGGATGTAAATAATTCACAACAGAAGTCACGCTGTAATCGATATTCTCCTGTATATACGCCATAATGAATTTGCCTTTACATTGATTTAAATGTTATCATTAAGTCGATGGACTATAAAAATATATAAACTAATACGCAATCCATCATCGCATCAGCGTCTCTCACGAAAGTATACAATTAATAACGAATATTTTTTAAGTACTCGGTAAAAAATAACAGCCATTTCCTTCTCAACCGATGATTTTTTAACCATCCATCAACGACAGCATTTATTTTCATACAATAAATAATGCTCGATCATCGAACGATTTGTTCAATAATACCTTTGCTCGTTGTAAATGATATTCCACAATCGTCTGTATTCAATTTATAGAATACATTGAAGAGAAAAACAATGTATTTATTACATAGATGAAATATTAAATTTCGATGATTTTCCAGTTGCTACATATAACATTGATGCCGAACATATTTTTAGTCGAAGTCGAGAATTCCGTTTAGACGAGTGATTTTATTTTCGACTACCAAGGTGAAAACACTGCAATACGGTTGTTATACAACTGCAGCTCGTGCCAATTGTACTGTGTCCGGTCTAATAACGTTGTCGTTTTCGCGTTCGAAAATTAACGTTACAGGACATAATATTTTCTTTCTCGACCGTTGTCCCCTTCGATTATTCTATTACTATTTATTATATTTACACGTATTTATATATATATATAAACAAAAACTGTTAATTATGTAATACACACTACGTCCTCCATACTATTTGTTATGTTATATTACCTATAGACTTTAATTTTGTTTTTGTTTTTGTTTTTTTTTTTACACATAATTTGAGACAAACATGCTGTGCCGTGGCAAGCGTGTGACCATGATATGCTCTACGTACGAGTATGATGCACAGATGTTAAAAAATCTTTTCCCTTCTCTCTGTCTGTCCGTCTCTTTCGTCTCCATTGTACACGACACCGCACGACACACAATGCGTGCGCGTGTACGCGTTCATTCAATGAAACGGGACGTTTAAATTAAAAATATTTTATTTTTAAACGCACTAGAGAAAACATGAACATGTTCTTAGCCAAACATTTTAACGTTTCTATATCATTCGATCGAGTTTAATTGGCCACCGTACACCTTTGTGCGTGTGGCGCGCGCGATCGGGAGAAGTGGTGTCGTTCTCCGTTCGTGTTTTTACGGTTCGAGCGTTAAAAGACATTCCGGTGGCATTAATTATGTCCAAAGCTCAGTCGTTTCATTTACAAATATCCGTCCAGACGCGTTCATTAAAAATGATGTTGAACAAATACAAGAGCGGTTAGCTGTGCAGCGCACAGGGTTTCATTCATCGCGGCCTCGACAACGGCCACTTTGTTTCATTTTGCTTTCCGCCGCGACTTCTATCGCGTCTCTTTGATTCGTTTCATTCAGACACAACACTGTTGTAATGTGCACTGCATCGGCGGCTGCGAAAAATAACACTGTACGCGCGTACACCGTGTTCGTTCTACGACCAATATGTGGTTTTTGTTTTGATTTTTATTACGTTTTCCCGTGCCCGTCGAATTATAAGTAATAATCACGGAAATACCCGGCCGTTTTTTAATTGTATTTGCGTCTGGGCAGTAATATGAGGTTGTTTCAATGCGCAATCGACTACAGTCCCGTATGAGGTTCTACACTACCCCTGTGCATTGAACGGTTTAATGGGGCGCGACTTCAACCGGGTTGTTATTAATCCTAACGCCTGGCCAATGTAGTAGCAGTGTAGGGACCTCGCGTTTGAACACAACCCGACCAACGATCATAGATTTTCTCCGAATGAATCGTTTAGAGATAGTGGACCCGAGCTATTATTATTAATATTATCGTAGTGTACGATCGGGGAACTCGATAAAATCGCTCGAGGCGTCGCATAAAGTTCTACGGAGCGGAACCCATCTCAGACTAAGGTCGTTTCAATGATCAATGCGCGCGTGTATACGACAACGGATAATATACAAGTCGAAGCGGACAAGAATCGAACATAACACTTTTAACAATAATAGTGTACGGATGAAACCGTCTAATAGCTTATCTGCAGTTTTAAACGAAGAACACCACAATTTTTACCATTGAATCGTTTTGTTCACATATTTTCTTTAATTTTTTTTTTAATTTTAATAAAAGAATAGGTGATAAATTAATTATTAACATGAGATTTTTGAACGAGAAGTCATCCGTTAGTGACGCTAGAGTAGGAATTTAATTATTTTAGGTATCCAAATAGATATTTTTTTTCTTGTTCTGTAACAAATGCGCAAAATTTGAAATCGAGCAGGTATGGTAGTATGTATTCACTAACAATATTACGTAAGATATTTACAAATAAACATGTTACAGAACATTTCGTATATTCATTATACTTTTACACAGTTTTCTTGTTTCTATTTTCGTACGTGCAAAATTGTTGATCGTATGAAAATAAGGGTTTTTTTTAAGAACACTCTTCAATATTTTTCTCTCAAAAATATCGTTCGGAAAGTTTAAGAGCTATAATCAAGTGCACTGTAATTTTCAAATCGAACTTAGTAACACGTCAAATCTTGTAAAATAAATGTTTAGCCATTGCTATAATATTTTTTTACGTTTGTACGTATAACTTTGTATTTGATTTGTTGAGCTAATCGAAAACGTCTATTTTTAAAATGTGCACCGCTCAGCAGTGTGTATTTTTGCGTGTGTGTGTGTGCATAAATACTATAGTATAAACGAATAAGGTTTTATGTGAGGGACGCGGTTTTTACTCGTGTGTTACTTCTCTCCTCTGCGGACGCACACGCGGTGAAGTATGTGTGCGTTTGGTATGTGTTAATACGTTATATATAAATAATTGTACTGTAATGCGAACGAGACGCGCGCCCCGTACCACTACGCGGACGCGTAATTAACTCGGATGTTGACGTAAACGTGTCGCTAGAGATCTTAAGCCGTTCGTAATTCGCGGGGACAGCACGCGAGGTTCGGTGGACAGATTGCTGGCCGACAGAAAGATTAAAAAGAAAAACGCGTGCTCGTAGTGTTTTTCGAAAGAAAATAAAAGACACGCGCGCACCGTTAAAATTAAATGCAAATCGGTGGTGTACCGGCACGAGCTCGTTTAAAAAAAAAAAAAAAAACTTAACGTAACAGTGAAAATCTCGTCGACCGTGTTCAAACTGACACGTTTTAAGGTCCTTTCACACATATCCGATGTGAGTCCGTTCCGATTTTTAGCGTTCCGAGCCGAGTCCGTCATTTTACCCATTTCCAAACGATTCATGAGTTGATTTCGAATGAAGCAGATGTTGATCTAGTCATTTTGCATTCGATTGTTGTTTCGATGTTGATTTAGTCGAATTCCTTTCCATATTTTTTCTTCCCAATTACTGTCACTATACTTAGAATTACTCAAGTCATACAATTCAGTATGACTTCTTATTAGTTCAATTAATTTTGTATTGTCCATGATGAAATTATGTACTTGACAGTGTCGTATGATAAAATGAATATTGACAAAAAACGTAGTTCAATAGATATTATAATATGCTGAACACACTAGTCGACACGTGTTCATACATGTCCGATCCGGCATCATTCTGTCAAAAATCGATTGAGCTCGGAGGAATATCGGTCACTGATATTTTTTTGGTCGGATAGAACTCGGATTCAAGAAAGCTCGGATCGGACGTGTGTGAACATATGCACTGGAAAACAACAAGTTTATATTTCCGAGTACACGGATGCCCGGACGGATCGGACTCGGAACGGACCCAGATCGTATATGTGTGATAGGACCTTTAAGTACAATAATCGTGGACGACGTTGATTCGTTTCAAGGGAGCGGTTCATTTGATCGACCGAGCTAACTATCATAATGCTACAGTATGCGATTGTTATTATAAATATTAAGTCGTCATTTCTTTTAACCATTCGGCCGATGTTGTAAAACTATAACATTAATAAAGAATATACACTTGTTCGTTTTAGTCCTCAACAATGTAGCCTTCAATCATCAATTCATATTAGACGATTTCCAAACTATAGCCTATTGAAGTAATAATAACAATTAATTTAAATGATGTACGTTTTGATGTGTTTTAAACGATTCATATCGAAACCGTATAAATTCCTTTGTTAGAGTCGCGGATATTCCGATTACCAAGTATTTATAATATATGATGGATCATCGTCGGACTATACAATAAAAGATTGTGAGGCAGGAAAGTCCAAAATCGGTTGGTAAACGAACAATATATACGTGGCGCTGAAGGATGGGATTTTAAACCATCTAAATCCTCGCTCCGACTTCTTGGTAAACAGTATATATATATATATTCGAAGGGATGTGTATTTTCAAAGAGGAGGGCAGCAAAATGTTAACCGGCATTTAAAATCCACCGATAAAATGGTAAGGATTTTAAACCACTGTTATCAAAACAGTAAGATACTTAAGGGAATTTAAATGGAAAATTAAAAACGCATTACTTACCGCGATAATTTTATTAATTCCATTTTATAACGTAATTGCCATCGGCTGCGAGTTTTTTTTATAAAAAAGGACAAGGCGAATACGTTTATTTTTTATTTCTAATTCTCGTAAATGTATAAAATGTAATATACACCCATCTACTTCTATGCATAGTTAAATATAAAACTATAAATTTGTAAATATGAATTTACGAATATATTTTATATAGGTTTTAAAAACTTGAAGCACAATTATTATTATCATTCGATTTAATTAATTTGGAAGTTGTACGTGTGTTTAACTAGGTTTTAGGTGCGTATTTTTTTATTTTTTCACAATATACGGTCAGGAGGCTGTTTAAATCGGACGGGGAAAAAGCAATTCGGAAAATTACCCTACTTGACCGGAGTGCGGAATACAATCGTTTTTTCGGTTCAACTATTTCAATTAATTTTACGGGCGGATCAGATTAAAAAGTTTTTTTTTTACGCCTGGCTCAGATAAAGAAATCATGGATTTTTCCAGCCCCCGTTTATTTAAATAGATATTAAAGGTGATGAGTAATATTTCAGCCAGCTCGGAGTATTTAACTTTTGAATTTTAAATTAAAGAAGTTATATGCCGAGTCTTTCGACCATTTCGTTTGACATATGTCAAGTATTTATAGCGATCGAAAATCACTTCAGATTCACGTCCTAGCATACTCCTATATATAAATATTGCAAGTAGAAATAATTAATATTACCTATACGAACTTTTGTTGTTGCTGCGGTGTATTATCAAATGTCCTTTCACTTGAAAATTAATCTCTAAAGGTTAAAACATATTATTATATAATAGTTCTCGATTTGATTTTGTTTAACCTAAACAATTGTATCATTTACACATATTACATGCTTACATAATTTGTTAACGTCATAATATACTTTAATTTATGAAAAAAAAATAAAAGAAAAAATTATTGATATTAAAAACATAATTTACACCGTCTAACAAAATGTACTACAACTATTTGACAACCGTATAAAATAGATAATAACTTGAATGTGCAGAAGAGACTTAATTATATGTATATACGTTTTTATAATTTTTTCACGCTTTAAAATAACATGGTTTAATCTATTTATATATCTTGGAGATTAACTTAATTAATATACGCATGTGGCGTATTAAAATAATATTGAAATAATAATTTACTACAACGTTTCCGGTGCAAACATTTTTTTTTTTTTTTTTTTTTCATTGAACATTTACGTTGAATTTTTAAATCTGATGTATCTTAATCTCAGTGTTTTAAACATGTGTGTATGTATGTGTGTGTGTGTGTGTGTGTGTGTATATATGATATAACTATATTTTATCAATAAATATAAAAACGTATACTTAAAAATATGTACGTAAAGTGCTTGTGTGTATACATTTTAAGTCTCATCACGCGCACTACAATTTACTTATTTAACCATTAAACTATAATTTGTTATAAATATATAGGTATATTATATATATATATATATATACCATTGTTTAAATTAAAAAGTTTAAACTTTAATTGGATTTAATGAGAGGATATTTTTTTTTTTTTGTAACACTTTATTGATTTTTACTGTCTGTCGTGGCAACTTTTTTAAATAACGTAAAAAAAATGGTTTCCAAACTCAGATAAAATATTTGTATAAAAAGCTTTTAAAAATACGTTTGTAATAAACAACTGACGTTTTGTTTACGTATATGCGATTTTTAACTTTCCGCTACATTATTTTCAAGCCAACGATTCTGTGATGACAGGTGTATTATGCGCATTCAACTTAAAAATATTACACACGCAGGTAAGTGTTCATAACCGACATTTTTGAAGTATAAATAACTTTTACGTACACAACTGTTTTTGAAATAAAAACGTTTATTCTTTCATGATATATTAATACACACTTATATATACAGTAAAAATGTATTAATTTAGTAGTCAAATATTGTTGTGTATGATGTACTTTTCCAGGATCTCTATATGGGTACATAGGTGTACCATAATTGTTTTTAAATATTTAAGTAATTAGTATACATTTTTTATGAATTTGAATAAATCTCAATTAGCTCATTTTGCCACACAAAAACCAAATAATGTTTTTTTTATATACGATGACACTCAGGGGCGGATCCAGAGTCAGGGAACTGTGGGTCAAGCCATTTCAAGAAATCATTTATTAAGGATGAAACTGAATTAGAAATGAATACGTTGTAAAAAAAAAAAAACATAATATGCTCATAAAAGAGTATAAGTATATTTATATTACATTTTAGAATTAGTGATACCACCGATAATGACATATTTACGATTAATAAATATAATCTTATTTTATCAGCGCAACAAACGTAGGAAATAAAATATGATTTACTTAACTTTCTACTAAAACGATATAATTTAAAATATAAATTATGAATTGAAAAATTTTAAATTTTGAATATACATGGCATTCATTTTTCAAGTAACTCCGATGGGCCAACTGTCCAAGAGTCCAAATCAAGGTCTAAAAAGAGAAAAAAATTTCCAAGAGGCCAATTTTGTCAACAAATATTAACTGTGGATCAGCTGACCCCATGAACCCCTTCCCTATATCCACCCCTGATGGCACTGCAGAATCGATTTTATTCTATAATTTAGTACAACTTTTGAATAATTTTTCCGAATTACAAAAACAATAATTTAAAAAACAATTATATTTCAGAGTAAGAATATTTTGTACCAATTTTATCAATATAAATACCATATAGTGATTTGCATTAATAGCATACAAATTAATACACTTATTATTCTTGATTTTCAATTTATTAATTTAATTATATATTATATAAATAATTGATTATATTAATAGATATTTATAATTATTTTTTATGACGTATAAAGCTCTAAAAACAATTGCTAAGTGCAAACTTCTAGCTTTACATTCAAAATGATTTTAATAATAAGTAATTAAACTTTGAAAGAAAATCTAAAATATTAGTTTATGGCACATTATCATAAATTTGTATTTGTTTATAATTATAATATATATAATTATATACATATTATTTAGGTAATAATTCATTTATTTATTAATTATTAGTCAAGCATTTAGACCAATTTAATAAAATTCATATTTGTATAAACTGATAAAATATAATTTAGTTTGGAAAATTATCAAAATAAAAGGATGATTCTGATATTTTATTATAGGTAAATTTTATAAAATATAAATGCAATATCTTTAGTTTCAGATATCACCTTTTCAATAATAGTATGAAATAATATTTGATACTCAAAAAGTTATAGTTTTTAAACATAATAAATAAATAATGGAATATTTACAATCAAGTTATAAATATTTTAAGAATTTGTAATTATCGTTCTGTAATTTAAAATGCGTGTAAGGATGATACTTGTGGCAATTAAAAAAATAATTAATAAATCAAACACAAAGAATATTTAACACTAAGTCTATATTTGTATCATATAAAAAATGTCAATGATTATTAACAAAATATGTTGTACTCTTACCTATTTTATCTTAAAACTTGATTCTTTAGCTGAGATAAATAAAAATGTCAATAAAAAAAAAATGATAAACTAAGTTTGAGCAATAACTTGATATGTTAGAATTTTATTTATGATATATGTTAAATTTGTGGTACACATTATAAAAATATTATTTGTTAATTATAATTATTTAAATACAGACAATTTATTAAAACACAAACTATATATTTAATGGACTCATCAATGAATATAAATATAGTTATAAGACTGGGATATTGCACTTTAAATATAGAGCTTTATAAAATTACGAAATCATAAATGGAGAATCGTACTTGCACGTACTGTTCATAAAATATTACCTATAGTATTATACATTTTGTAATGACTAATATGAATTTGGTAAAAATTTAAAGTATTTATACCATATGTGGTTAATTTTATAGTTTTACTTATAATTTATATAAAAATGAATAGTAAAAATGTTATTTTATTTTTGTTTTACCTTACACCGCAATATGATACTAATACTGGTAATCTATTTCGCAAAGATTAAATAAAGTATCACCAAAAATAAGTTATTGATAAGCAAACATAGATCGTACTTTAAATTAAAATTTTGTTTTTTTTTTGAAAATCAGTGGTACAGATACAATATTTTTATTAAATGCTGATTTTTCCTTTAAATTATTATATTCACATCTCTCCGTGTTTAAAACAATTATAGATAATGGAAAACTGTAATACGGTTCATTAATGTTGAATGCATTTACCACATGTTATAAATATCAATAAGTATGGTACACCATCATCCTCAAATTTATTCATAATGATATACAAATGATATTAAATCGAGAGTTTATTGGTTCATTAGCACAGGGGTCGGTAACTCCAGGGGTCGGAAGGCAATACTCTGGACCCTGTAAACTTTTATATTCATACTCCTAATTTTTAATATAAATTAATTTTGATAACCAAATAATTTTTTTTATTTTTATACTGCTATTTTTAAAATATAATGATTTGAAAAAGATTTTCACTGGACCTCATTGATTTATTTTTTATTCTTTAGGACTCCAATGTAAATTATTTGCCGACCCCCGCGTTAGCTAATAATATACGTATAACAGGATAAAAAGATCCAAGTGGAAATATCTATGATTTCGAACCACATATAGTGTGCCGAACCGATGTAGAGAATTTTATTACAATTAATCATTGCATATCGGATATCGATAGTATATAGTAGATATCGGAAATACGTTTACGAGCATATTAGTAACACATTTTAAATTTTCGTACGGTAAGTGCTGCGGATTAGAGTGATTACGCGCGTTGCAATTTGTTTGTTGACCACATTTTAGTCATCGGATCATCGCACAACGTGAAATATGCGAAATACCAAAGATCTGAAAATAAACGTGGACGTTTTACGCGGACTCGACGAACTGTGTCGTACGAGCGCGGACCAAAAGGCGGTCTACGAAACGGAACGGTAACTTCAACATTTAACGCCAACGCGAATTAAAACTACAACTCACCGGCAACTGATGGGTCGTTAGAGAAATCGACGCGGGGCCTCCACCTGGGCAGGATGGCGGCGGGCGCGATGAGTTTCTTGGTGAACTTATTCGGGTCGAGTATGTTCTCGACGGAGAACGCGAGGCCGCCCTGTTTGTTGCAAGCCGCACCACCGCCGCCGCTCGTCTCGTAATCACCGGCCGCGGTGTCCATGGGCACGGCGGTGGACGCGGTGGCCGCGGTGCACCCGGCCTTGTTGCCGTCCTGCTGCACCAGCTGCAGTTGCTCGGAACCGTGCAACCGGTTGTTGGTCAGGTCCACCGGGTTCAGCTCGTCCACGTTCAGCTCATCGTCCTCGTCGGACGTCAACCGGTCGCCAGCCTCGGCGGCGGCGGACACGGCGACCACCGTCGTGCACGTGCCCGTCGACTGCGCGAGATCGTTCGCGGCCGCGGACGACTGCCGCTGCACCGTGTCCAGTTCGCCGCCACTGTCGGCCGCGGCCACAGTGCCGGCGATCGGTTTCGAGAACGGGCTGGCCGAATGGTGGCGTATACCGTTCAATCGGGTCTCGTCCGCGAAACCGTTGTTGTTGTTGTTGTTGTTCTGGAGCAGACGCTGCATCATCATCATGGTCATCATCGCGGCTGTTTCCGCGTCGCGCTTTATTGCATCGCCGCGGAGCGGTCCGGACGCGCGCACGGTCGGTTCGACGCGAGCAGACGGATAGGTGAACGGGAAAACGTCCGTATTTACACGTTGACCGTACGTTTATTCCACTGTTGAACGGTACATTTGAAAACGAACGGACCGCGGACCGCAGGGAGAAAAATGCACACGCAATAAAACGACTTTAGTACGCGCGGCGGCGGCGACGACGACGACGACAACGGTGTTCGCGTACGATGCGTGAGTAGCAACACGTGAGTAGAACGACATGTAATAGCGTCGCGCGGAGTGTGCCGGACGGGTTCCTACACTCTCCGTCCGGCTGGCGTGGCCGCGCTGGGCGTGTACCGATCCGATTGGCGCGCAGACGGTTCGGGGGCGCGGCCGGGCGTTTTTATATTCTTTCCTTCGGCCCTTCGTGCCCCACCGCTGCCGGGATTTTTTTTTTTCTTTACGCTTCTGCTCGGCGTTCGGCGCGCCGCGTAACACTCTATTACCGGGGCGGCCGGGCGTTGATCAACAATCGCGACCACTACCCTCCGCGCCCGTCATCCTGTCCCGTCATCCGGCCACCCGTGTACCGGCGCGCGCGCGCCGACCGCACTTCGCTGTTCCGCGACGGGCGTTTCCGCCGTCCACCCGCGCGCGCTCCGTACGTGGATCGAGACGGACACGCAGCGATCGTTTAACCGTGCGAACACGTTCGGCCCCTCCGAACTCGGACGTTCGTGCACCGGATAAACATAATTGAAGCCACGTTAATTTCGCACGTTCACTTAAACCCGGTCGTACAATAATCATTAGCCGGTTGTCGGCGTAACCGCGCCACCGAGGCCGGTCGATAAACCGCCGGCGGGCCGAAATCGCTCGACCATCACCGCCCGCCGTCGACGTGTAATATGTATAATCGGAACAATAGTATTGAGTTCCGCTCTTTCCGTGTCGATTGCACCAAAGGGTGTATCGCTTCGTCGTTCTATGTGAGTCTCGAACGTTTGAAGTGTCTCATAGGTGTTTTTTTACCAAAAACTTGATATATTGTCGATCTGTAAGATGATACACTCGCATGCTTACATCTAATGGAACGCAACACTTTTGATTTAATTCGCAACTTAATTTTGACGAATCGAAATCAGCCCTTCTCGCCCTAATATAATTTATCGCTCATCGCGTATCGTTTTATTTGGTAGGTGTCTACGTGAGCATACTTGAAATACCGAGAATTATAATACAGGTATATATCGGTGTGCAGATTTGTTCACTTAAGTGTAATCGCTATGGTAGAGCATCGGAGTGAATTACGTTTCGTTTTTTATTTTGTTTATGATATTCTGATTTACATTTATTATATTCTTGCGAGTGTTGATAATATATGTTCTTCTATGTTTTTATACTTTTTCTTGTTACAATATTGTTAATAATATACGCATTATTATTGAAGTAAAATATTCGTTGCGATGTTGTTAATGTATCTGAATTTTAATTCCAATCGCGATTGATTATACATTATGAGAATATAATATATTTTATGATAAGTATTCAAAATAACACGAAAATATTATGAAAATAGCTTGTTATAATAACGTGTATTGCCTAGAGAGAATAACATAAATACTAACCGACAATAAATTAATATTGATTTTTATTTTTACTAATATCTAGTTTTATTATTGAAATTTTAATGCAAAAAATGCTTAAAAAATTATTTACAGGGTTTTATAGCGATAACATGATAAACGACAACACAGATGTACCACAAAATCAATCCATAATCGGATGTACAAAATCTGTACCCTGTATTGGAATGCCGTCCATATTACCTGCTTCAGATCATTCAATGATGTCTGACAAAACTTTCAACGCTGCTGTCGTTGATAATCGAGAAGTCGATAAGCCCACTGAAAAGCGTTCTAATGTAAAAGCTTTGATCGACTATAATAATAATTTAATTCAAGAAAAACGGCTCAATGCTCATGCAAATAACTATAAAATCAAAAAAAAATTATTCAACATGGCTTGTCAAAACATGGCAAAATCGTTCGATAGTTGTGGAAATATGAAAGGTGATATGGATCGGGTGGATGATGTTAACGATTTCGTAAGAAATTATTATTTATTTAATAATTATATAATATTGTTGTGAACATTAAATATATGTATATCAAGGGTAGTAATCATCCAATACGTTTGCCAAAGTATGTTGACTAGATTTTAATAGCGAGCCAAGAAAGTGGATATAAATGTATAATTTAGATCATTGCTAATCCTACATTGAACATATGTAGGTATAAATGTACATTATGTCGACACATGTTTTTTTTAATGCTCCGCCAGATTTGTTTTTTTTACCGAGTAGTAATTTTATCTATATTGGGTACTTTTGTTTTAGATTGCCTAACTATATTATAATACATACTATCTGCTAGAAGTCTTGTTATTATAAAATATACCTAGAAAACTTATAGAATATACACTTTGCTAGGCAGTATAAATGTATTCTACAAAATGTTTAATAATTTTATGTTATATCAGATATTGACGATAAAATTGCTATATAATATCATCGATTTAAATTAAAGTGACAGAAATTCAAGAAATAATCATATCAATTTGGTATAGAAGTAACACATTTCTTTCATTTTTTACATCTAGATATTATTTATTTCAATTGTAATAAACCAATAAAAAAAATATAGAATTTTATAGTTATGTTAGTCCATTCAATTCACTTAAATACAACAAAATACATTATTGTTTGAGTGAACACTAACCTAACAGCAGTACACAGTAAACAGTATAATTTACTTAGTTATATCCTTTCTTAAATTAAATTTTTCAATTAGTAATGATATTATTTTTAATTTAATGCAAAAACTTATTTATGAATGTTTATTCAGGTTAAAAATCATGTATCTGAAAAATACGAAGCTATTACAGACATATTAAAAAATCAAAGTCCTCAAATAGATTCAAAATTCTTAAGTTCTATAGAATTTGATTCCAAAACTGATACACCAGAGCTGGATAAAACCATTACCGATGCAGACAAATGTTTTTTGCAAAACGTTATGCTTGCAGTCGAAGCTAACCAAATGTATCACCAAAGCTTCGCACAGATTGTTGATACAAAACAATTTCAAAATCTCAAAGATGTAATGGTTCATGTCGCGTTAACATTGGAAAAAGGAGAAGAATCCGAGCTTATTGGACCAGAACTAATCTCTATTTGCAAAGAGCACTTAGAAAAATTTGGCGTCGTATTGGACAATAAATTAAATAATAAACCGGCGAAAAATCCACTGTTAATATACCAAAAAAAATTTAATTTACTCGAAAACGAGTTATTGGAAAAAAAGAGAAGTATGAAGATCGCTGAAAATCAGATCACACTACTAAAGAAAGAAAAGAAAGACTTAATGAACATGATAAAGAGTTACGATACTATGGATATACATAAAACATCGTTAGAAAAACAGCTAAATGCCGAACAAAAGAAAAACGACAAATTACAGGGTATTGTTGCATCAGTTTTTAATAGGAAAATTAATTATTATGATTCCGAAGAAGAATACGAATTATAATCTCCGTGTCAAAATCAAATACATGCGACTTAGGTTAACAATATAATCAGTTATGATAACTGACATATTATATATAGTCAATATTTATATTATAGTAAAACTGATACTATATTATATAATATAATATACAATATTCTATATACACTATATAATATAGTATCAGTTTGACTTATATCACAGTATTGATTTTTATTTTTTTTTCTTAATAATTTTAATGTACATTTTTAATTGAAAAACGTTTCAAAAATTCTTTCTACTGAACTGACTATACTGACGGCGATTCTTATTATAACATGCCGGTTATCATAGCTGGTTATATTGTTAACCTAAGTTAATAAATGTTATCGCTAACTCTTACATCTTCTAAAACCATATTGTAATCAAATTATCAGCAATAAAAAAGTATAATATAAATGAAAAACAATGCTTTTATTTTTCGTCCGAACATTTAACGCGTTAGAACTTGATAAATTATATCCCTCGAAATAACACCGCTACCATAAAGTATTGTGCTTTTATCAGTGTTCAGAATTTGACAATATGCCACGTTTTTGTTCGAATTTAAACTCGGAAAAAATACAGTGGCAGATGGTTAACTCGCGAATACAATTAAAATGATTTCAAAACTCGTATCAACTTGAATAAAACATTTGATTCCGTATCATTAACGCTCTTCCTAGATGATTATGATTTTTTTTTTTCGTTCAACCCAACGGTTCTTTTTATTATAATACGTGTGTGCGACCCTCATCCGCGTTGCACGCACTCGTATACATGTATAATGAATTATAAATATATATATATATATATATATACGTAGAGCAAAATAGAGGGAAATTAGATTTATTTTTAAGTCAACACAAGGGACCTGTATTGTTTGATAATGGTTCGCTAGGGGATACTCTTTTATAACCGCAGTAAAACACCCTAAAGTGTTGACATAATGCGCATGCACGGGTCGGTGGTGAGTGGAACCGATGCGGATAGACGAAACCAGCGTGGATGACGGGGAGGTGTACGCATGATAGACTGATTTTTAAAGTCATATAATACGGATGCGAATGTTGTCGAACAAGTGTTTGTTGAGATCCCGTGGGGGTCGCGATAATATTGGATACGGAGAGAAAAAACAATGTGACATAGAGAGAGAGAGAGAGAGAGAGAGAATAATAATAACTAATGCAGACCGTGAAATTAACGTTTGTTCTCGGGGTCGTAGGCGTATATATGGTACGTATATATAGAAGTTATAGACGATTCGACCAAAGCACTTTACGAACAATAAAGCCTGTATTATAATACGGCGATAATAACATTTGGAAATAAAATGGTATCGTTTCAAGTGGAATTATATGAAACTATATACATGATACTATATCGATGTGAATAAAACGGTTACGCGTGGTCTTTAAAGCAAATAGCGTGGGAAAGATTTTGACTAAAAAACATTTGCGCAAAGCAAATATTATTTTGAACGTATTACCGTACAATGTTATATGAATTAAAAATGTACGGTCGCTCAGTCGTTTTCTTTTAAATTTCTCTTTGTCTCAATGCATATCTATGTTGAAAAAAAGAAACACTTGACAATATTGACAACTACATCGTGAAGATGTTACCATGTACTGGTCTCGCCGAATTATACGAGTGATACGACACGTCGCACATGATCGATTAAAGTTTGCGTGTAAAGCGTGACCAGAAAACGGCTGAGAAAACTTTTAATGAAATAGCAGTAGGTGACTGACTAATGCTTCTCTCCGTGCAAAAAACAAACGTTACCCGTACGGACTACCGATTAAACGTGTTTTCTTTCTATCGCTGTGCCCGATAACCACGATTCTTCCGGAAGGAGACTTCGCAACGGACTTGTCTTACTTACCACCGATCGGAACTTTTAAATGCGTTAGCGAAATCGAATGCTTAGTGCGCACACAAAGCTCGGATCTCATTCATGGCATTCCCGACGAAGAAAAAAAGAACGTGCGCTCAGCAACGCACGTTTTGTTAAGCGTCGTTTGCACAAAAACTCCGTATTAGTTATGAGCCACGCGCACGTGCACAGGACACGACGGGCGCGTGAGAGGGTTGAAGGCTGTTATATTAAAACCGACGAGTTCAGTATCGACTCCTACAACTCTTCCGCCGGACAAGTCGTTGTTGTCGTCGTCGTCGTCGTCGCTATCAGTCTCACAGTGTAGTGTATAATACACATATATACTACAGCGCTTTCGCGGCTCGCGTACAATCATAATAATAATATAATACACGGCGGTTTCCTTCCTTCGACTGCGACCCACCCTGCGCACACTGCGTACCCCTGCCCAGACTTCTGTGGAGACTCTACACCTATATACATATATATATATATTTATACGTAAACGCGTACACGTCCCCCGACGCCAATCTCATTCATATTTTAAACGTCTCGTACGGCCTTAACGGTTTTCTCGTTATCATCGCGAGCGCTTTAACGTGCACGACGTACGCGTGTGCGTGGTGCAACCCCCTCTCGCAACGACAACGGTAACCCTGCGAAGCGCGTGGGGGGGGGGGCAGAATACCGCCCCCGGCGCGCACAACAATGTGTCGCGAAACGCGCGAGCGAACGGGCCACGCCGAAATAGGAATATGAATAATAAATCCCGTCGCCCGTCGAGCGCAAATGGATGTTTAGAGCAAAATATTTATATTCGTTTAGCGCATCCGGACTTCTATACGCACACATTATTACATACGTATATTCGTCGAAATATCGTTATATAATATACACATACTTACGTATGGAAAGCAAGCCCGTGTTGTACGCGACTACGCATCCGCCACAACTACGACGTTTTGACATTGCGTAATATTTATTTATTTTTTTTACGCTTCCGTTCTAGCAAAACATACATTTTATTACGTATAAAACGCGTACTTCCGCGTGTTACAACGCCCTATACACGATTTTAACGTGTTTTATTTCTCACGAGCGCGATTTCTCATTTTTCCTCGCGCCACTGCCGACTGTTCATCACCAGTGCCGGGATGAAACCAGGCGGGAAATGCCCAGCGTTTTTCCCGTCAACAATTATAACGCTTCTAAAAAAACCATTTGAAATCAAAAATTCTTAAATAAAATTTCAAAAGCTAAGAAATATTAAATTTATTCGTGTATAGGTCAAGAGAAGTCTTGATAATAATGCTTGGAAAAAAAATATCTTTGCAACTTTTAGTTTTATTGATTACAGTTTAAGGTAAACATTGTATGGCGTGCATTTTAGTTAAACATTAAAGTTGGAATCTAAGTAGAAGCTACATAATTAGTATGTGTTCAAAGTCATCTAACCTTTACATTATATGGTCTGTAGTCTCAATCTTAAGTCCAAGACGAAAATGATGTACAATTTATTAAAATCATTTTCAGTTTTACCATAATAAAATGGATTTAGATAAAAATCTTTGTTCGATTCTAAAACAATTATTTTATTGAAACAACTATGTCTATGATAACGTTTGCTAATCCACTTATTTGCTAAAGGATAAGGAAAATGAATAAAATTAGCTAAGTTAATTTATATTTTGGTTTTATTTGGAAAATACGAAAGGACAATGATAACATTGTTGACTCTCTTAACGGCTTCTGATACTGAAGGATTACGGATTTAATGTTATAAAAAAACATGTGCTGCCCGGTCAAAATCTGAATCCACGCGTAATACATGGGCCGGTAGTCTTGACTAAACTTCTCGTAAGTATTTTTATTTCAATTCTCATTTTATATACCTACTTTGTGTAATGTACTTTTTATAAATATTTTACGTCTAATTGCTATCATAAAACTAATTGTTGATGGTTAGAATCTCTACTCGTATAATTTTTATTTACAAGCCATTTAGATAAATTACAATGATAAATTATAATATATATTATTACCTCAACGAACTAAATGATTACATGTGCTGGGAAAATATAACAAAATAATATACATATAACAATAATTATGAATAAAGAAAACATATTTTATATACCGATGGAAATTTTATAACACAGCTAATGTCATTCATATTTTATATATTTCAATGTGTTACGTCGGAATACACTGAAGTGTACCATAAACCACACACTAGACATTAACCTATGTTGCGTATTATATATTTATTATTTATATGTATACTATACAATAATGTCATCGTCAAACAATGTTTCCAAGACGATATCATTTTACGTGAAATATTGTTTTTTTCTATAAATTCTACAAGCTATGTTAGTCGTTATGTATGTATGATCGAACTTAATGCAGGTAATTAATATAACTATTTAACTTAAGTATGATGCTGAAATAATATTTTAATTGTTGTTAACTAATGAATACAATTTTAAACTTCACATTATGAATTATCCTCGCTAAAATATTACATGGTACTTTTAAATAATTTTAAATTTGCTATATTTTATTTTTAAAAATATTAACGAGGTGCGTTTTTTTTTTTTAGTTTATATACACTCGTATGACATAATGCTTTCACATAAAATATAAATAACTCCATTCAGCTCTATTCATTATTCTCATATTAAAAAAGCAAATTTACTAACATTATTACCTATTATATAATAATCGAATACAGTACACAACAATGCTGATATTTCTATGAAAACTAAAGCTTAGATAAACAATGTTAAATTAATTTTAAAACTGTTTGATTCTAACACAATTTTGTACTTTTTAAAATTTCTCTTCAAAGTATAAAATATTCTTTCGTACTAAACGACCGTACAATTACATTATATATAGTCAGCAAGCAGCAGCGCTTACATATTTTTTATATATTTACCACGTGGTAACCGCAAATGGCTCTGCTTTTAAAGTTTTGAATATTAAATTAAACATTAATGTAATCAACGGATAATTTGAAACCAACATTTATAATAGTATTATAATATTGTTCACAAAATAAAAACAAAAACTGTTCACAATTATAAGAAATTCGAGTTAAATGTTTTATTGTTTTAAATAATTTCACTTTAATATTAAATAACTTACTCGTTACCAAAATTGTAACCACTAACAGGTGAAATCGTGCTCATAATATAATAATTAATAACCGTCAGCCGTTTATTGAATTAAATTATATTGAATCATAATATATATATTATATTAAATTTTACTAAGAAGACCATGTTGAAGTAGAACCCACAGTCTATAATAGAGATCTGCACGGACCGTCTTTTTTCGGCCCGAAACTTAATTTTACAAAATGCCCCCACCTAAGTCCGGCCCTTAATTTTTTTTTGAAGTTCAACCCCACTGGGCTCGTTCGTAATATTCATTATTTGTTTTCATCAGTGATCTATTATTATAAATATCACATACACTAATAATATAGACATATTTTTATTATGATTTGTGACATGCCTATTCCATCAGTTTGGAAACATTCCCTTATCTAACGCCAATAATCGGCATTAGTATTGTACTCTTATATTATGTTTAGGTAGTTTTATTTTTGACCGGCCCGTTTCAAAGAAAAAAAATACTACGATCCCACCCATAACCAACCCCTGAATATTTATATTATGACACGGCCCTGTCCGAGCCCGGTACGGGTCGGGTTGGGTATAGCCTGGGTCGGACTACTCCAGTCTATAAGTATAGTGGCAATAGAAGACTGCCTTTCCTTTCGTGAGATGTATCCGTTCAACCAAAAAGCAAGTTTGTACCAAACTACAGTACGATTAACCGTGTCACTTGCTCTCGCCTTTCGCACGGAACGTTATTTGTCGTTGCCGCAAGTAATAAATCTCCACCCTGCCTGCGAGTAAAAAAAAAAAATGTGTTTATATATATATATATATATATATTAATACGTGTCTGTTGTACGGACGTGAGTATGAATGACGAAAAAGAAATGAACCTATCTACAAAAACCCCTCACACAGGGTATTACATCTAAACGCGTAAATTAGTTTTTAAGTTGACATTAATAAATCGGTTCGCTTATATGCACGTCCGTAAGTGTACAAGTATTATTAGTATGGGTCCACCACCACCACTGTCGGTTGTCTGTCAACGATGCTTGTGTCGTCGTCCGACTAATTGGAATCAGAACAGCATAATATTATATTATTATTATTACGAGCTGCCAAATATCTGCTTGTAGCACCTCTGCAGCAGTTATGCTTACAAAAAAAAAAAAAAAATTATATTTTAACCGTACATAATTTTGTCACATTTTCAATTTTGACACAAGTTCTTTCTTTACCGTAGACAAACCAAAAAAAAAAAAACCTATGGTATACTATAATAAATAATTTTAATTGATTCTGTAGAAAACATTTTAAAAATATTAAAAAAATAAGTATACGATTTATACTTTATATCGATGGCGTAGTGCATGAGTATGATAAGTGACATTTTTTTTTTTGAAAAATGAGTTAAGAGCATATTCAATTTAATCATAAAATTCTGGACACTACGCAAAAATGAAACTATAACATTATTCAAGTAATTGTTGTTTTTTAGTGAAATTAGAAGAAAAATGTGATGTGTTATTTTTTTTAAAATTTTTTTTAAGAATACAAATGTGGTAATTGCAAGTTTTTTAATCCTCATTACTCATTACATGTCAAGTAAAACATAACAAAAAGTTCATTACAGTTCGTTACATTTTTGAATTGTTATTACAGCTCAAACTTAAAAATCGTTCTCCTGAACAATCACGAAAATGTCACTTATCACATTTTTGCGCTACGCCATCGATATATTCTTTATTCACATCACTCTTATTGGTATTTTTATTATTTTGAGTGTAGAATTCGAGTCTGTAGTGAAGATTTTTTTCGTCATTTTAGAATGAATATGTGAATATTTGGGTTTAGACAAATTTAGCGAATTGCCACCGCCGTAATTATTCCAAAGTATAAGGTATGCGCTACTCCTAGATCGGATCGCAAACTGCGGTCCGTGGCACGATAATATTACAACAGTACGAATAATACGATTTAGAAACGCTTGGAAACCACGGAACACCCGTGCACAACGCGTACCGTATGACCGTCTCCATTTAAACGCGAAGTTATCGTCTTATATAAGACAGTGTGCGCGCGCGATTCGCGATATAAATATGTTATGTAATAATATCTTCGTTGGCCCACCGTACGGGCGGTAGAGATTCGACGTCCACTACCACTTTCCCTGCGGACACAGAGGGCGTACGCGTTTTATTTTATATATATTATATATATTTTCGGAAAGTGATCATTTTCCAGTAACGAGCGTACACCTCTCCCTCGTTCACCATCAACAACGTATACACGCGTATACCATATATATTTGTACGTAATATACTGTACACGCCCGCCATCGCGATGCGCCGAGACCATAAATATGGCATGAAAAATATATGTGCTTACATCGCGCGCGCGCGCGCGTAAACGTGATTACGGTGAGAATTGTACTTGTTTAAAAACTAATGTCCCCCGGGGTGCGATAAACCGCGAGGGTTGAATGAAAAAAAAAAACTCCACCCCCGAATCGACTGTATTATGCATGGACTACGCTCGCGCGACGACAGCGTTCCAACGGGTTGTTTTGCTCGACTGTCTGACCATAACCGTGTAAAAATTCCGAAACACGTGTAAATGGCAACGTGGATGTTTAAGGTGATACGCATAACAGGTAATCCTTACATCTGATTTCCGGTGCTGTGAACAGAACATAGCAAACGGTTCGGTTTTGATTTCAATGTATATACCAATTATAGGTCGGTATTTAATTCGGGCAGCTTAAAAAACCCGATTTTTTTTTAATCAACCTTTTAACCATCAAATTCTTGTTGGCTACATTTCATTTTGGAAATAGACCGTAATGCATTATGCTATTTACCATATAGTTATTATATTTTTTTAGCAACGTGCCAACATGTGCAATTAACGATACGTGTCGTTTTAAATGAAACGTTTAATTTTGTATACTGATTTTTGTAATCTATTCCAGTTCTAGAAAAATTAAAATCGCTATTTCTTACTATAATCACCGTTAATTACAATCATTGTACATAATATATATATATATATATATTTTTTTTTTCTAACAAATATACCAATTATTACTAAACATAATATATTGATGATTAAGATTTTAATTATTTTTCGCAATAACTAAGTAAATAATAGATCATTTTAGATCTAAAATTGAGCAAAATAAATCACAATAACATAACCGTATATAGAGTAAAATGTGTTCTACGTGAAGTATTATTGAACGAGATTTAACGTTAAATGTATTATAAACATTGAAATAATATTTTGCTTACAAGTAGAATCGTAACGCGAATACGTGCATTTAATATTTATTGATGTCGCCTCTGTGATTATTGTTATAATGCGTGACAAAAAATTTATGCAAATACACCGTTTTATCCTAAGAAGAATATTAAACGTGTACAATATAATTCTACTGGCCCAAACGCGAATCGGCGATTAAATCCACATGTGTGGTCTGCAGAAAATCCCCATGACAAATTGCAGCTCAGCAAGCACGCGCTCGCCCTAACTAAACGCACAGTGTTGACGTTGCGGTGTTATACTGTTTTCATCGTCGTCTGTTGCTGGCACACAACTCTCTAAATATTTATATTAATAATATTAATAATAATAATAATAATTACTGTAAAAATGACTACATAAATATTATGTAAATCTATGTCGCAGCGTGACCATATTCTTGACTGTGAGTTTACACGAGATTTTTGGCCAACTATACGTATTATCGTAAGTATGACGATATTGTATTTATATCGGAATCGGAATCGGTGGTTCATAAGGCACTCGTGCCTTCTCGTATTATGATTAAATAATTTAAGCATACTTTGATAAAAGTTAACTGACCTGAAGTCTTCTAAACTTTTGTAAAAATATGTTGAACGTATAAAATATCTTATAAAAAGTAATTAATAAAAAAATTGAAAAGAGTTTTTTTTTTAAAAAAAAGACATTGCAGTAAAATTTTTTTATAATATTCATTTAGGAAAAATTTGTCTAATTTATTATTGGTTTCTTGTACCTTATGCTTATTTTTTTATTCTGTACCTACTCAAAAACTAAATATATACAAACAATATAATAGTTATATAATCATTTATCATCTATCATCTATCAATGAAATACGAGATTTTAAGTGATTTATTTTTCTAAATACATTAAAGATAATAATTGAATTTATCTTAAAAATAACAATTTTGATAGTTTTATACTTAATTAATACACACTCTTACGAATGGTCCAGATTATATTTAAATCAAAATTATATGAATGATGCATAATTATTGAAAATAAAGTTTTTAATTATACACAAAATGTAATTAATCAAATTGCACTAAAATGAATCATAAAAATTGTCTTTCTGTCAATTTTTATTAAATTATTTCTATAGTTGCTCTACATTTTGCTGTTATAGTAGTGTAAAACTGCAATGTATCTAAAATCGGTATTATCATAGAAACAATAAGTATACATATAGTTTAAATTTCTATATAAATATACTTATTTTATTTTTGTATTCTTATAGTTTATAAAAAACTGTATTTAATCATTGAAGATGGAATGTCACAACTGATTAAATAATTTATTTAAGACTGAACATTTGCATTGTCACAGTAATAACAAATATAATTCTACTATATGACAGCAATGAAAGTGATATGAGACAATGTTCAATTGACAAGGAATGGACTAATCATATTGTTTTTACTATTTTTGAAAATAAAAAATAAAAACAGTGAAATTACACAATATACTTTCGATGTATTAATGGACGCCATACAGCGAGATTCGCGGAATCATATTATAATAACGGTGGTGAAGATCGTGGTATCGTGGTAGCGAATAAAACAGAAATATATACGGAGAAAAAAAATATATGCTTCAAGGGTGTAGGCCATGAGTGACGAAGACCAAAGTAAAATGGTAGGGGTAAAAATGAAAAGCTCTACACGAATCAGTGCCGGGAAATGTTTTTTCTGTTTTTATGGAAGAGGGCAGATAGTGATAAAAAATTCAAAAGTCCCCCGAGTTCGACGACCACCATCGTCTCCTCCACGGAACACCGCAGCAGATGGATCCCTGGCGCAATTTTCATATCTTTTCCCGCGTGCGCCCCGTTAACTTCTTCGTCATTTGCACGCCGTGATAAACACACAAACGCACACACTAACCGATGGTTGTTTATTTAACGTATGGCTTTTCTTTCTAGAGCGCGTGTGCGATAGCCGCCGAAGGTTTTTTTTTATTTCGCATAGTAGCAGCAATCTTCGCGTGTTCTGCATGTGCGATTTATGATGCACAGAATGCCTAAAATGCCAACATCCATCAAGAACGAACGTTATCGTTTGTCTTGTAGGCAGAATAGGAGGAACGGTGTCAAATTCCCCCAAAATAACTGAAAAAAATAAATGGCCATTGAATGATGGCAAACAAAGCGAATAATTTCCAAATTTCCATGGAATAGTTTTATGATTGTCAATAATTTCGGATATCGTTTCTAAAATAGTTATAATACTATTATTTTTCACTCACTTTAACTCCTTACACCCTTTAGTAATATACGACTCACCGACCCATGTAAATTATATTTTATAATTCGTACAAAAGAAATATTGATTTCTACAGATTTTCGGCAGTAGCAGTGCATTAATTCAAAATTATGTAAATAATGTGGCTAGAGATTAACGCTCATCTTATGACACGCACTGCACACAACAATTAACCAACTATCAGTGCCTATAGAACTTAATGCTTCACCATAAGCTTAGAGAGCCTATTTATATAATTATTGATGTTTGATAAACAATTAAATCAATCGGTGATAAACCATACTGAATAATAATTACGGAGTAATCGAAAATGCAGGATCATCCATATTTACATTTTTTATAACTACTCATCGAATAAAACCAATTATTTTGGGAATACATGGTTTTTGATTGATTTTTATATAAATTAATCGGTAAGAGAAAATCAAAATATTTTCCATTTATGATTGTAGTGAATAAATAATAAATAAATAGTCCCTTTCTATTAATTTAATGTTTATACAGCATGAACTTATTTATACAACGATTGTTTGCAAGCAATATATAAATATGCATGGGATTAGGTTTTATGGGACAATTTAATATTATTTTAATATATTCTGGCTTAGGCGATAATCGACAAATTTAAATGTTAAATCACAAAATTCATTCTTAAACATACCTTTTCTATCTTATGTACTAAGCGGTATATAAATAAAACATACATTAAATACTAATTATATTTATTCAATAATAAAATCTGTGAGCATCAAATATTTTAATATAATTCTCGCATAATAATAAGTTCTCGGGAATAAATAGAGTAGATGTTGTTACTTTTATCTCCACTCGGGTCCATTACTATCTTTATTTAAATGTATAAAATTAAATTAGAAACAAAACAAAAAAAAAGTACGTTATTACGTCTTGCCTGAGTGACATAAATGGAAAGGGTCCTTAAGACGACGAATTATTAGGTGTGTGAGAATGTTTATGGGTAGATCGTAAATTGTGCTGGTGGTCGGGAGAGGAAAATTGAGACGTCGTTTGGACATAATACAAAATCTCTTCGTCGTGCAATAAATGCTGGCTGAATAAACAGTTATACGAATTGAAATGTGGCGTCCATTTGTTCGTCAACATTATGTTCGCGGTGTATTAATTTTTTTCCTTTTTTTTCTTTCTTTTTCTTTTCTTTCTGTCTTCCTTTTTTTTTTTTTTTTTTTTTTGACGGACGAACGAAGGGCTCTCTATTTATAATAATGTGGCCCACGTGTTGTTCATATCACGTTTCATTAGCGTTTAACTAGCGACGAGTGATTAGTTTTTCCGGGCCACCGGTGGCAACTTTTCAAATTGTAGTTGCAACGTTTATCCAAGACAAGAGGATAACCACCAATTAAGTAGATAAATCCACTCCCCACATATATGTTATAGTATTTATGAACAAATGTAAAATCTATCATGTCTTTTTTTTGCACAACAGCAAACCTTAAGTCTACCCTTTTAACTCGACTAGATATTGTATATTATTATTAATTTATAAAAATTAACGTAAAACGAAACTCCATTAAAATTCCGCCGCTCTATCAATTCAAACAATTTTCCATTCTAACATTCAATATGTCAACTTTGATAATATAATACTTATCATCAGCCAAACAATTCGAAAATACATAAACAACTTGTGAAGTAGTTCTATTTCTATTCAATAATATTTTATTTACATATCTTATGTTTTCCACGATCAATATTCATGAAGACATTAAATTATTTCTATCAATATATTATATAGTAAATCAACCATATGTGGGAAGCTAAACGGGAAACGTTATTCGTATTGAAATTAAAATTTAAAATTGTACTTCTTCTTCTTCTTCTGGCCTTCATAACTCTCCAAGAGTTTTTGCCGCCTTCACTAAATCATCCCACTTATCTCGATCCTGTACTATTTCCCTCCAATTCTGTGCTATTAAGTAAAATTGTACTATTTAGCAATATAAGCAATTTTTTATAGTTAATTAATTTAATATAATTTAGGTATTGAATATATTTTATATATATCCAGACATAACATTTGCAAAGCTAGAAACTGAATAAACATAGAAAATGTATTTATTGTTCCCTATAATCGTTTTTGTCTTTTTATCGTCATAGCTGAACCTAATCTATATTTCATACATATATATTATGATGACTTATGAGCGGTTATGCTCCGTCAAACATTGTACGACGTGAATTCTTCGTTCCGTGACGAGTTCAAAAGTTAGACATGCGATTTATTTTGAAATGGTATATGATGTTTTCAAACATATATTTTAATGAAACACTACACGCCCAATAACGATATCACTTTTCTTTCGAACCAGCTTTTACTTACTAAACTATAATTTGTCACTTTACAGTAATAATATAGTATAATTTCAACGAGAAAAATTATTTTCGATTTTGCACTTTTTAATTGGGTATACATAAGAACAATCAATGACTCAAATTAACACGTTGAGCAGTAATTATTTTATATTACAAACTCATTGCTAATATACCTTTATTTTTAATATTTATACGTTTATATGTGGTAACAAACGAGTGAATAACAATGATCCTCTCGAAATGAAATAAAAATATCTATCATAATTTATTGAAGGGGGGGTAGTTATTGCAGTACCTATCTTTCGTCTAAGACGAAACAATTGACAAACGCCGATCGATTTTTTAGCTCTAATAACTACATCATAATAATAATATATAATTGTTAGTGGGTATCTTATGGTCATTTTAGAATCGTGGTAAATATAAGTTATGTAATTAAATAATTAATGAATCAATTGAGTTCGCAAGCAATGGCGATGAACGTAAAAATTTTATCAATACAGTCGATCATCAACGTGTAAATATATATTATTGTAATACGGTGTATAAAAATATACACAATATCTTCTTAAGTTCATATTCCAAAAAACGAAATTTAGGTGACCCTTCAATTAATACCGACAACAATCTTTTTTCTAATGCTTACGATTTTCAGCTAACCTAATGACGTCCTCCAGACGTCAACCTGTGATAGTTATAATCTGATTTATCCAGTGCATCGGCGTTCTCTCATGGCTCCTTTTCCCTTCAATCTTCCCTTCGATCATCATTCTCGATCCATTGCTTCTTATAATATGACCGAAAACCTTGTTACCCGCAAATCGCTGCTAGTCTTATTTTTAAGCATGTCTAGGATTGAGATGTTAGTCCTCTTTTCCATCCAAGATATTCTCAACATTCGTCTTTAAGCCCACATCTCAAAGGCGTTTATGTGCTTTAGATCCTCCACTTTGAGTGTCCATGTTTATTAGCATAACTTAAAACGCAAGTGCCATAAATAACCTCATCTTTCGATTTTTAACGATACGGTTATTCTTCCGAATCGGTATTAACTTGGTAACTGATTTCATCCCTAGTATAAAGTGACGCCTATATATATAATATGTATATAAAAATGTGAAACGGTATTTTGTCGGTCATGGTTAATCACCGAAACCATTCATCCAATCGTCATTTTTCAACGATAAATGCATCACGGAGAAAGTTGTATGCCTGATTTCAAGTTATAAGTGCTACCTGAGTTAGTCAGTATATATTATACATACACGCATCGGAAAGTACAAATGTGTTTCGTTCCTCAAAGTCGTTAACATATTATCGTGGAATTCGGGCGTGGCCGAGCGAACGGAAGAGCACACATCGTAAACGGACCCGATCGTGTAGTACCAGAGCCGCGGTAATTAAAAATTTCACTCGTACGTTACTCGAACGGGGGACCACCGGAAGTCTTGGCCGATGTACAAGGGCACGCACGACGGAACCGCATTGTCAGTGCACACCGGAGAGTGCGTAGAGCAGGACCGCCGTGGTACCGGACGGATAGGCACGTGGGATCGCAGTGATCGACGGTCGCGGCCCTTAAATGCACTGGACGCTCGCGTGGACGGCGCTGGTCATGTTGCACTGCGCCGGGACGCCACTGGTCGCGGATGGGGCGATCCGCGTACTGGCGTTTCCCAGGTCGCCACTGGTGCCGTCGTACGAGCATCCGGCCGACGCCCGCGATGACCGACCGGAACCACCGGACATGGTGGCCTGTCTGCTGGCCGTCAGCTACACGTGTTTACAGCGCAAGACGGCCGTGTACCTGGACGCGCTGAACCGGATGCATCGGATCCGGTTGCTGGGAGACTTCGTCACCGCGGTACGGACGCGGCCCGTTCGGTCCGGCGCGCCCGCCATCAGCGAGGGCCTGCTGGAAGCTCACGGGCTCAACGACGTGCTCTCGTTGTCGGCAGTTGTCGACTCGGTGGTCCGGGACATGGTACGGGATCACGCGATCAAGATCAGTTTCCCCCGGATCGCAGGACTCGGCGGAGAACCGTACGAAGGAGTCGACCACCCGGATACCGAGTAACACGGTATCGCATCGAAACAACGAAATAGAAACGCTACGGATAAGTTTTTCGTCCAAATATTCACGCGGTTCTGTTGTCGGCAAAGTTTTTCGCATTATTATTTATCGTGTCGGTTAGTTTGTAAGTTAGTATTTATTCGCGCGAGTTGTGAACGTTTATTTTTATTTTTATCCGTAATCTTATAACTTTTTTCCATCCGTTAAAACACCTCGAGTTCCGAATCATTACTTATTCGGTTTTTTCGAGTTGCTCTAAACATTATCGAGCTCACCATATCATATATATTTTGTGAGATTTTCATAATCTTTAGCTTTTCCGCGCACCGTGTAATATTATGTTACGTTATTTTTTGTAAACGATTTTATTTATGTTGCGCACACGTTTACTGATAAGTTTTTTACACGCCTAATTAATTGTACTTGATATTTTTAAACTTTAGAAAAATATGATAATCAAAATTGTATGTAACAGTATAATTATGAATAAACTTTTAAACGAAACATGCATTTTAATATTTAATAAATTATAGTTACAAGTATAAAACTGTTAGGAATCCAAGTCACACACGTTTTTCATAGTCTTATACATTATTCGAGTTTAATGATAAAATTATACTACAGAAAACTATTTAAAAATCTATTGTTTTATTATAATCGCGCAGTTTATTAAAATAAAAGGCATACACGTAAAAGTAACGTTTCCACATCCTTGTCCCTTAAACGTCTCCCTTTTATGCTAACTGGAGTTACGGTACAAAGATGGTTTTTATGTTAACTTTAATTTTTTCAAATATAATTTTATGGTATGTAAGCGTGTTTTAGTAGTAATTATCCAAATTTAAATTCCGATTACAAAATAACAATAACAGTCTTCGCTAACAGGATTATCAACCCTAAATTGTCTAATGGATATAATATGTATGAGACGTTTGTTGTTGCACGGTCAATTTACATTCATGAGTTGTTATATTATGGTTTAACTTAAACTGAATTAGACCTAACCGTTATAAATAATAAATAATTTAATTTTCCCTTAAAACTTGAAGTGTCGTTAATAATTTATATTATAATTATGTTGAGTAATCAGATTGCTGTAACTCAACTTATGGTCATTACGGTTTGGTCATAAATGATTCATCTTGTTTTCGGGTTACCGAAGCCGCTAGCAGGTAAACCACGTAAACTAGCATAAAATTCGAAAATGGTAATAATGAGAAATAACTGTGCAAACTTTAAGATAATGGTTATTTATAAATATTATAACTTTTAAGATAATAATAATGTACACAAAACTGCTAACAATTTATTATAACTGAAACGTATACCTATCTTTATAATATGAAATAATATTATTATAAAATATTTTACATGATATATAGTATTTTTTCCATTCATCTTAAGGAAATCTGTTGTATAAAAAATTGTGCAAATCTAAAGCTTTTAAAAATAGCAAATATAATAAGCATTAAATATTATTTCATGTAAATATGTTTTTAATGTATTTTTTAAAGTAAAATTTACATTTTTTGTTCGTTCCTCATAAACAGCAAGTCTAAATACGTATTTCATTGTAAAGATATATTTTTAACTTGACATTTATAATATTTATTAAAAATCACTATGGCAACGCAATTAAATCAGAATTATACTCTAATTAAATGTTTCAAACGTCGTGTTATACATGCAGTATAAATATTTTAATAATAAGTAAATTCAATGTTTTAAACTACTAGCAACTTTAAAATATGGTATTTTAATTTATTCAATATTCACATCAGTCGAGGTTTATTATTTTAGTAATAAATATTTATATTTACATTAAAACGTACCTACCTAAATAAATGCTTAATTGAAACACTCAAATCTAAGTCAATTATTAATATTATTCCATGTTGTTACAGTTCTTTATGTATACATGCAAGTCAAAGACTAATTTTTTATACACCGGTTTTCATTTCTTTACATTTTGCTTTCTTTCGTTTCATTCACTCTACTAATAAATGCCGTTTAGCCCTAACTTATCTTTGATGTCATCCAATTATTAAAATTGGCAACTCTGAGTCAGACGTTTTCTCAGTCTCTCTCTCTCTCTCTCTCTTTCTTTGCTCATTAAACAAGAATTTTCCGCATCACAAAAAAACGTTCGGCCGTCATTTATTATATATTAATAATAGTTTCCCACCCGCAGTGTAACCATCTTTTGCCTTAGGTTTTTAAAATGGTTGTAAGGGGAAAACTTTCTATACCATTAATTAGTATAATAGTTGTTGCAGCCAATTTGCGTGATGTCTAAAAATAAATCGTTATATACCGGAAACATTGTGTCACTGGGAACATTTACAGGTATATTATATAAATACCTGTGGGCCGAGACGATTTTATAAACGATCGTACTAATAATATTCATATTAATTATAATTACTACCTATTGAATGTAATATACTATATCGAATAATCGTGTTATATTATACTAATGAAACTTTAAAACATCGATCACAGAATATTTTATATAGTTAATGGTCAAAAGTTGAGGATTTTATTGGCTCACAACGTCTAATACGTATAATGAAGAAACGTTTTATGCATATATTAATATTATACCTACTCTTTGTTTTTATTTTATTCAGATTTTTTTTTTTTTTTCTTTTTTTTTATTCTGTCATTTCGTTCCCAAGTTAGCCCAGTGTCATTTATCATCGAGGAACGCGAGACACATAATTTGTCAAGCGTTTCTAATTACCGGTCTCTCGGACCGTAATTGGTTCTCTAGCTCAGTCACAAATTGGATCCAACATCCTACGCACGCACGCGCTACTGTTGTTCTACGCCCGGCATGGAAAAATTAAATTAAAATGATCGTTTAATACTCGTACCTCTTTTGAAAATAGTTATTCGTTTCTTTTTTTAAATCACTACCATCGAATAATAATTATTGATTATCATTCTGAAATAATTCCAGACGTTGTGTAGGGATTCACTATGATTGTTATTGTCGTTTTTTGTACATTAATAATAATAATATTTTCTATTTTCTATTAATTTAATTAATTTAACTAGTATATGAAGGTAAAATAAAAAATTTCTATTCAAAGTCGTGCATTGAAATAATGAATTAAAAATGTTAATTGACTTTTATATATAACTAATACATTATCAGGTATAGAACGTACTAATATTAACTGAATACTGAATAAAATATATTTCCAAATTATAAAAATTAGACAAATGCGGTTAGCATTACTTATTTATCTTATTATTCTCGACAACGTTTATATGAAAAAAAAAAAGATAGTTAATCTTGTGAATTAAAATATTATGTTTTTTAAATCTTGTCACAATTATTTATTTAACGGTAAGCAGCTGAAGAAATATCTGTATTATTTAAATAGCGTGAATTTTGATGAGCTCTTAGTTAAATAAACAAACTGCATCTTGTGCAAACTAGTCAAATCCGTTTTATTATAAGGCTGAAAAAGATTTATTATTATTGTATCCGACATCTTTTTTTTCTTAAAGCACATAACATTAAATTCACTAACTCCCTCCACTGTAATTTTATGTTGTATTAGTATAATTTTTTTCGCGTAGCTTTGCTTATTAATAAAAAAAACTGCACGTATCCGAAAATCTTTTTTTAGGTGGTCCGTTAATTTTTACTCACTTATTCTTCCACTTCGGTCGAGATTTAATTTAAATTATATTATTTAAACAATATATTGTGATATTTAGTTCCACAATCGGTTTAAAAATCGAAAATCATTCCATATCGCGTGTAAAAATAAAATCTTCGAACAGTAAACCGAGTTATATGTCATATTGATATGACTACATCGCAACGGTCGGCCGGAGCACGCATCGTTATAG
Organism: Sipha flava; assembly: GCF_003268045.1. Taxonomy (NCBI): domain Eukaryota; kingdom Metazoa; phylum Arthropoda; class Insecta; order Hemiptera; family Aphididae; genus Sipha; species Sipha flava. The sequence goes on from NW_020273045.1 coordinate 1,841,195, forward strand.
TATAATCCGGGTGCGTGCGCGTTTTTCGTTTGTAATCGTTCTTAAGCACTATACACACGTGAAACGAAACCTTTTTCCCGTTCGAGTCGAACCGTCCACGTACTCGAGCATGCGTTCCCGGGGGAAAAAAAACTACGGGAAATATATATACGTGTATGCCGTAAACATGCACGCGTGGAGATGGAAAGAGCAAGAGAACCGCGTGAATGTAAACGTAATATACGGAAGTATATATTGTAATGCACTGATACGCAGACGGAGTTGTACCGGGGGAGGACAGATCGACAGGAGAATACACGCGCGCCCTTGCCAGTGAAGGGGATGGTGAAGTGCGGTGCGAATACGTATATATAGTCGTTCAGGTGGCGGCGGCGGATGAAGGATTGCGCCGGGATACCCGTTAATGGATGGAAAGCTACAGCCGGCAATTCGATTGCAGCCGACCGGAAAATCACTTTGGGGTGTTAGCGACATGGCCCCTTGTCGCGCTTATCAATCCGCCGGTATATACAAACTACTTCATTAACATTTTTATTAGAACCCCATTGAACCCCGAGCCCTTCACGCCACCGCCATCGGCTATATACCGTCGACGACGACGACTACCACCGCGTTCCGACTGCAACGACGACGATGAGACGATCGTGCAAAAGTAAATCGTTTAATACTACACGCATTTTATTCGCATGCAGGATGCGAGGCCGGACGGAATCGTGCAGGCGGTGGTAACCCCGCGCGCGAATAAGGACTAAGGAGGGGCAGAGGACGCACGAATATATATGTATATATATATATATATATATATATATATATATATATGAACACAGGTGTATGCGCGTCACGATCGTGCGTGCGTGCGACCGAGAGAAAAACGTCCTGTAAAATGCGACACGCGCAATTATAGCGAAAGAACGAGTGACGTGAAGTCTGTCTTTCACTCCTTTTCTTCCCCACCGTTCTATCACAAATACATTTGTCCTTGTTACTTTTGCACCGTCTCGCTTTCGTTTAATAACACACACTATCCTACACACGTTTATTGAGTTCGGATAATCGTAATATTATGCATTGTTTATGTCTGTCGCTATTTGTTTCCGATTACGGACGCTCTATACATAGGTACGGGTGGTATACTATACGTATATGTACACGTCTTATATAATAATAATAATGAAATAATATATCTGTATAAAGACATATAATAAGACGAGACCCATTACACTTGTTATTATATAACGGAACGTAAACTATTTAATAACATACACGCATGCGTGTATATTATATAAAAGCAGTTAAACAATAAACGTTTCTACGTAAGTACCATATAAATAAATTTATACATTGAAACTGTACGTCCATTCTTGTAAATCGTAAACGAATACTATAATATTCATTCGTTAAACCTGAAATTAGTTCGATGCAGCTTTCCACGGATCGTAGATGTTGTAACACGAAGTTCGTACTTGGAACTATTTCCTCGTAAAACGTTCCAGAAGCTGTTACGGCTTCAGAGACTTATCGGAGAGGGGGCATTTTAAGTCTTAACTGATAATAGTTATTTCCCTAAATTAGTATTGAGACACAGAGTCCGACCCTGTTCTTATATTATGATACATGCCACATATAAATGTCATAATATGATTTTTTAGGCAAAATAAAATTGTTAGGTAGGTATCAAATTAATCAATCGGGATTTTATAGTTCACAAGGATAAAAATGGATTAAAAAATAAATAATAACTAGGGTGAGGCGAGCGAGACACTTGCCTCGGGTGCCTGAATCGGGGGGGGGGGGGGTGCAAAAATATTAAATAATGAACTTATTTTAAGAAATGTTATTTCTTGTTTTGCTAGAAACCTAATTACAATTTTTCAGATTTTCCGAACCGTATTATACATATTAAAAGCTGTGAGTGTGACAACCTTACAAGCGGATTGCCTCAGTTCTGTCTCGGGATAAAAAATAGCTTGGTACGGCTCTGCTTTGCGGTATCGTCTCTTTCAGGTTTAACACTTTTCGGATTAGATCGACGATAGACAGATAGATACATCGTGATCTTCATCATCGTTGCTTTTGGATCAAACCACTTACGGGTACAGCGCATATCGTTCGTTATTATCGAATCTCGTGCCGACGTGAGATTATACAGATCGTGCGTTACAACCGACGAGAGTTTCGCGGCGCATACGATTTGCACATCAATTAGTTAATCATTGAGACAAATTACGTCGACGACGGTGGCGATGGCGGTGCAGCCGTCCGGGGGCAATCTCTCGGAACGGCACGCGGAGAAATGATTAAATGGAAACCGATATGATGATTAGTCAGGCGTGCGACTCGTCTACGGGGTGGTATTCCCCAGGGCCGGCGCGGGGAAGGCAAACAACACGCGCCCCACGCGTCGTGTCCTGCCCGCGGACGGGATGCGATGGTTCGTGAGTGAAAGGAGGGGGGGGGTAGGAAAAGCATTTATCAAAAGTGTACGTAGTGCAACCGCCATGCGCTACGCGTTCGCCATGGCTGCCGGTCGGTGCGCGCATAGCGCCGCGTGCACGCGGTGTGCGTACGACGAGTGCTATACGGTAGCGCCGCGGCGTGTGTAAACACGACCGGGAGCTTTGGTGCCGGGCGCGCGCGCGCGTGCGCCCGTCCCCGGTGCCGCCATTTTTGTTGGCTTTTAATTACGGGCCGG
>NW_020273045.1:1848778-1865305 GCF_003268045.1 Sipha flava
TGGCTACGCCACTGCCACTGAGTTACATTTATTTGTGATATACAACTAAAAACATATATTAAAACTATCAAAAAGTAACATTGTCTTAACTCTTTTGTTTACAACAAATTCTATTTTAAGAACGGTATTAAATGTTGTTAGTCTGGTGACAAACAGAAATGATACTAAATCGAAATATAAGAATTTAACATTATTCAGATAATTATTGTGTGCAAATTATAAATAAACTATAATACCAGTGTATGTTTCCTTTCGTTATCGAAGATTATCGCTGTATACATTACAAATGTCATTGTATTTTATATCTACTACAGCATATATTCAATATTGCTTTAAAATTAGAACCAATGGTTTCTAAACTTTTTTTTGCGGAAATGGCTTTTGGCGGAAGCGGGAATTGTACATTTTTCGTTTTTGGCGGAAAAGGGCTATGTTGGAAACGGCCAATATTATTTTGGCGGAAACGGGTAACTCCTAAAAATTTATCCAGATAAAGATAAAAGATAAAAACTATTCATCGGGATAAAAAAAGATAACATTTATTTTGTATTGTTAATTAATTTACACTTTTTTCTTATAGATTTATATTTAAAAAATAACTAAATGAGTCCCGTCAAATTTAAAAAAAAAAAATTTCCTTCGAATATAAGATAATAATATATAAACGAATATAATCGAAAACGTATTACACAGATTTGTATGTAAACTGAATACACATAATATTTAAAATTCGATAGAAGTTAATTAAATTAAAAAAAAAAAAAAAAAAAAAAACACGTCATTTAAAATATTTAAAACGATATATCGACTTCTATATATACTGCAGTATTAACAATAAATATTGTGCACGTTCACTGGTGAATTTTTGGATTTCTTACTCAATCGAGTATAGTTTTTTAAAGGTTCACGTCTACTATAGTGATATATTACAATAATAGTTGATAATAGTTGTATACTATTGATTTAAGTACACCATTTGTACACGAGATTACTGTACGTATGTGTTTCTTACGTACACTGCGAACACCCTGTACAATAAACCTGATTGATAGACTGCGTACCTGTTCAGTTGTTACGCAATATAATACACATCTCAATAGAATATGATGCATGCACTCGTTGAATATTCTAATAATATCTACGTGAAGTATAATATACCTATATATATATATGTATTTTACATAAATATATGCATGAACACACACACACACACACACACACACACATATATATATATATTACATAGGGGTGCGCAGTCTCGGTGGTGCTTAAATATTTACCACGGTCACAGCCGCCGGTCGACCCATAGGAATTAATTTGTCATTACATCTGAGCGCACAGCTACGCAGCCCCATTATTTGGCATCGGTTTTCTGTTTGTGCGCCAACCGACAAATTAACCGAAATTTGTTTGCATTCACCGAAATTAATTATCATTGAAACGAGGGCATCTGTTCGATTGCGGTAACCTCTTGGCTGTGTACACGTATAATTCGATTGTAGTACGCGTTACATATAAAATATAAAAAAAAAAATGACATTTGAAAATTATTAACCTGCACCGATGGGCATCGTCGCACGCGGTCCACGGACAGCCAAAAACACAATTTTGTTCTCGTGTGCCGTTCATGAAGTACGAACCAAAATAATATCAATGTAAGAGAACATCGTTCGGCGAAACAGGCACGTACTAGCCCACCGGGATACCGGTAAAGATGTCCTCTCAAAAATTATAAGACCTGGGCCCCTTACCAAATAGGTACCACCTGTAGTTTCAGTTAAATTCGGTAATTTTATTATTTTTAACAATTAAAATACAATAATGATGGACAGTCGACTTCTTAATTTAGTGCCCAATGGGAAATGAGTAAAACACGCAATTTTTCAAATAATTTAATTGATTTACTTTTGGCGTAAATATGTCTGCTACCATTATTTCAATTATTAAAATCATTCGTTTATTCTCAACACTAGTTGTAACATCCCCAGCAGAATCGGTAAATAATGTTGCTGAAGTTCGGCGGAAAAAATGACCTGTATCAGCTCGGGAATACAGTAAATTTAAATATATTGCAATTTTTTTAGGCATATTTCCAATTTCGTTTTTTCCAATAACCTGTTTGATGCATTAACCATTTTTATAACTAAAAAAACTAAAAAAGTCTATCTGACGTTACATTTGTAGGTCACAAATCCATGTATTTCTTAAAAATATCATATAACTCCCCTTTAATAGTAAATGATCGAGAACGATTTGTTTTTGAGTAGAGAAGTTTAATGTGTTATATATATTTCACTAATGAATATTACATATATTATAATAAATGAACGAAGAATAAATAGCTAATGTATACAAAATAATTTTATATCACCTACTTTTTTACTAAATATTATTGAATATCAGGAGCTTCGTCAATGAATTTTTTATATAGGTTGAAGTCAAAACTTTGGAATTTTTAATTTTAATCCATTCGATTTTCTCTTTAAAAAAACTTGTAATTTTAAATAAGTACCAACATTAATATTATATTTCATATTTTTCATACTTTTAAGCATTGAATAAATAGACCATAGAGTTGAAGGTTTAATTTCTGTAGATAATTTGCTAAAATTTGTAAGAAACATATTTTTCGAAAAAGATTTGGTTTTATTTATTTTTCTCAATTTTAAAAATTTTTCATAAACCATTATATATCTTTCTTTTGATTTTTCAGACAATAGATTTAGTGAAACAGCATTTGTTGTTTTAACAAGTATGGTGAAGTTAATGGTTCACTACAGCTACTCTACTCATTGTCATATTTCGTATTTATGCTTGTTTTCGCGCTTCGCAGTCAAACCATCACTGGTTCGATTGTATGACGTACTCATGTCGTTTGCAATAAAAAAAAACACTTAAAAAGGATAATCAATGAAATAATAACGAATGCCGGGAATAAACGGGCCAAAAGCGCCACAGTAATGTTAACAAAATAAGTAATAATAAATATGATAAATCTAAAAATAACAATAAAATCACATATGCTCCAAACGCGTTGTACTAATATAACAAGACATATCGTATAGAAATAAATATAATATTTTCAACAAATATAACGAAAGTCTAACCTTGGACGGTCTGGCGTTCGAGCGGTTATGCCCACGCGACCGTGTTCACACGTGCGACGAACGCCACGACCGGCAGAAGAATCGGTTGATCAGTTATGTCCGTCTTGATTTACAATAATTGGCTTCTCCGCGCACGACGATACCCGAAAGAAAATTTCGCGGACACGGGTCAGCTACGGTTCGAACAGTCGTCACGCACACGAAGTTGTCCCCGGAGACGGCGATTCCACCGTGCTATGCCGCAACCACAAAAATACACGGCCGGTGGCACGGGAAAAACGACGAGTCGGACGTTCGCAGAGAAAGCGTCGGCGGAAAAAAATCCCGGCAGCAATGGCGTCCACGGACCGGTGATTATCGTACCGCGATAACGCGCCGATCGAAAATTTTCGAAAATCACATGCCGACACCGTTGTCAGGTGCTCCGGTTAACACGAAATGGGATGATCTGAATGGTTACGTGACACTTGCGCGAACGATCTCGTTTTATAATTCGAACTAATCGCGCAAAACAAATTTATCCGTAACGTTCAACAACGCACTTGTGTGGGAACAGTGAAAACGAAATATGTTTATACGTCGTGCAAAGAGGTTGTGATTGTATATAAGACCGAAAGTTTATGTTTTGTACGAACCGTGGTATACATTTAAGTTTCTGGTTGTGCTGGGAATACGCGGCCAGCGCTCTCGAAAATTTCCACTTTACTACACGGTGTTATGGGAATTTCCACTTTACCGCCCGCCACTATGGGATTCCCATCTTTCCGCTCACTAGACGGATAAATGTGACATTCCAACTCTTCGACCGTGGTCGAAAACCAAACTTTCGGTACAGATGTGACAAAAGTGTTATACCTAAATAGTCATGTTTTAATTTCGATTACCTATCGTTTATCATTATGTTTATCATTTCGATTTCTACGTTTGTATAGCAATTATGAGTGTAACGAGAACTTTGAATGGCTTATGAAATTATCTTTTGGGACGAAAGTAATTCAACAGCGGACGATCCTATAAGTAAGGGAGCCGGTTTGGAATTTTTCAAGAATTTTGTGGAAGATTGAATGCTCTGCAAATGTTTTCAATGCCTATAATAATACACAAAAACAGTAAGATAATAATATATATATTGAAATAATAGTATTGAAAGATTCTTCTGATATCGTCAAACATTTCCGTTCCCTCTTAAAATAACAATTATGTACTGTCACCATAATAAGCTTACTCATTTTGACCTAAAACTTAGAAATCAGTACCAAACAAAAACTATTGATAAATCAAAATTTACAAGTCCATTTTAAAAATTGCAAATCATTCAGTTGGCCACTAATTTTTGGTGTGATATTTTGACCTGAAACTATGAAGTGGGTTTGCTTGCAATTTAAAATTTTTCAAATAACTTGCAAAATAATGGCACTGATTAAAAAAAATTGCAATATTTAGGTGGACCAACTTCACGAACGTTATTATATCGAAAAACGAACACGATACCCAAACTCAATAATTGTTTTCAATTCTTTAACCGAACACAAATGTAATTTAAAAATGTTATGCCATCATATTAGTCATCATGTACGTACATAATATATACATATTGTAATAACCCAAAAGTACAAAAATGAGATAAAGTAGGTATATAGGTGTGGTAGGTGTGATGCGATGGGTTATTACCTTCCTCCTTGTTTAAGGGAGGGCTCTCGGGGTTGAGAAGGTTCGAGAGCCGATCAGTGCAATTGTGCAGTCTGCCAAGCTAAATAAAATAGCACTTACCTGTTCGCCGTAGATCTTCTGATGTCGACGTGAGGTTGAACAAGAAAGAACAAATGCAAAATTTAATGGCACCAGAACTGGGTATTCTTCAACACTCGTACGAAGAACGCAAGTCGAACAGATTCAATATTTTTTTCTTCTTTTATTTAAGTTAAACTTGAATGATTCAAAACAAATCGCGTATGTAAATATGCAAATCGCTCGCCGTTGATCTTATGATCGGTGCGCATGCACTGACGATCTAAGATCAATGACTCTGTGTGTCCCGTCGTTTATCTTATGATCGGTGCGCATGCACTGACGATCTAAGATTGACGACTCTGTGTGTGTGTCCCTGTTATATAGGCACATGCCGCGGCATGGACCTTGGGCCTGTCCTTTTAATGTAGGGATGTCAATACTACTATTGTTCGACCCGTGTCGTTCGTGCGGGTATCGAAGATACCGTTATTTATTTGAAAGAATTTAAAAATATATATTGTATACATAATAAAATATTTGTGCCGTCTTTAACAGTCGAATGATGCACATCATTACAATATCATTTGTTGTTCTCGATAGCTTATACTATAGAAATTAACATGATTTTGTATACATATTATATACAGTACATTCTGTATACAGTTTATACTGTAGTTAAATCATTCCCTGTGAAGTAAATTAAATTTAAAAGTAATTAAAGAACATCATAAGAATAACGGCTATAGAAACATTAGTTTGTTTACATTTTTTTTGCGCAATAAGCTACTCTTGTCTGTGGAAGTTGTTTCTCCCTCCAATCTTCCTAACCTGGACGCGTCTGTAGTTGGAAGTTTTCGCTTATGTACGATATTAATATTTTTAGCTGTAATTTTTTACTAATACTATTATGATTATGAACTTGATAATCATAAATATATCTATTACAAGTGGTTTGTTAAGGAGAATTAATATTACGTGGTTTTTGAGAATCGAGCAAGATTTTTTTAAACACTTAAACAACGCTTGTGTAAATACAATTGAATTACGTTACAAATATGTTAATATGTTATTATAAATATGTACATTAGATTACCCGTGCTATAGGAATACGTTCGGTATTGAATCCGATTTTGTTATCATTGCTAATAATAGTGATTTTTTTCAACAGAATCGTAAAAAATATTTGTTTTTGGAACCATTCCATGTGCGTGCGTGCGCGCATGCAATTTTATTCATGGCATTTAATCGGTGATATTTATTTAAGGACAGATAACCGCAACGAGGGTTACAGAGAGGCTACAGCAACTAACACTAGACATTTTTGTACAACTCACTGTCATTTATTTTTATCATATTTTAGATTTTCCGCATAGACTATATAGTGACGTGCACGTATACATGTATATTGTCAATCCCAAAGCTATCCGATCAGAATTGACACAAATAATGAAAAAAACGTTACGTTAATGTGTTACTGAATCATGACACTGATTGATTAACCATTATAATTAACTATCAAAATATATAATTACGAACATATATCTGAATTATTTGTATTTATTTTTATTTTTACCGCATATAATAATTAATTTATAGGAAACGTAATTTGGTTTTGCGTACACGGTAAACTTAAAAGTTAACCAGAATTCAACTGATTGATTTACCTATTCGTATTTAAATTAATTACATTTTTATTGTTATATAAAAATTCCTTAACATGTTTTTCTCTTTAGTTTGAATGATTTTTGATAATCATACGTTTTAAAAATTACGCTCAAATTAATTTTAATTATTGAAGTAGTACAAATTACTTATAGTTATAAATTTTTTTAATTTCTATGCTTAAATTTAAAAAAAAAATATTCTACCAGATGAGTTTAGAATTTGAGTATTTGCATATTAAAAACTATAAAATAATTTGTATTGCTTATCACTTCCAAAATACAATATGTAGGTAGTCAAACGTTGATTTGTTTCATTACTCTATTTGAAATCGAACTAAAGATATTAAATAAAATAAATAGTACATTTATTATTTTACCGATTTGACTTAAAAATCATGTAGCGGCATAATTTTAGAATTGTTGATAAAATAATATAATTATTTTTATTTTATGGCAAATATGAATGAAATAATTATCATTTTTAAATAACTATCACTTGTTTTAATAATTTATTTAACGTAAATGTGTCAAGCATGAATTAATACTATTACAACTAAAAAAATAATGCATAATTTTGAGTTAGTTTTCTTCATTATTTCAATAAAGTAGATTCATACATAAAAATTTACACATTAAAATAATCAGGTTTTTGTTAATTTTTTTTTTACTATTAAATGTTATAATTTTATGAATATTTTCAGCTAAATTGAATCTATAATAGTTTAGTACAAATAATAATCTCGATATTCATTCGGTAATATTATTTACAACTTGTTAAGTATTTCACTTTAAAATTAGAATGATTAATTTACCTATTAAAATTTAATCCAAAAACTAAGTATGTTGGTATAAAAAAAAATGTAATAAGAAAGAATTTTTTTTTTTATTTATTCATTACAAGTATAACTTTGAAAATACAAGAGTATTTTATTATAGTACATTTTCGCAATTTGTTTAATAGTTCTTAACCCATAAAAATCATGAAATCTTTAAAATACTTAATTATATATATTTTTTCTAACGCATCATAATTTTTGATTAATTAAATATTTCGAACTATCGCAAGCAATTCAGAGTCTAAAATTGAAAACGAAATTAAATCAAACATGTGATCGTGTTCCAGACTCGATGAACTTAAAATGTATGCCTTCAAATATTTTATTTTTAAGAACACATGCATATAAAATACTAAAATAGAAGCATACGCTTTCCATAAATATTAAAATGTACGGACTGTTTATAATTTAAAATAAATTTTCTTGTCCAAAATTGTTATTCTAAAACCAACACTTTGTTGAATTTTTAAAAATAATTCATAACCAAATATCGATTTCGTGTAGTTCGGACATTGTAGCCATACACTTGTTAATCTAAATTTAAACACTATTCGTTCTCTTCTGTTACTTTTTGCTAGCGATATGGTATAAAAATCGTTAGGGTCCGATGAAATAACAATGATGATTGATGAGGTTTTTGCAGGTCCCTTGTACACGTGTTTTTTCCCCTCGCTGCCCGCGTACATATTATAATAATTTTTCTTCTCCGGCAGATGATATTGCTTATCTAATTGGTACAACGCAGGCGGCCGTATGCATCTTTGGCGGTCACTTCCGACAAAATATGTTCGCCTAATTAACAATCATTATACAATAAACGTTCTGCGTCGGACCCAAGTGTGAAACTGACGACCGTTCTCTAATCGGTTCGGAGACGATTCGAAAAAAAGAGGGAAAAAATCAATAGCCGGCCGCGTGGAAAATTGTTTTTTAACCATGTTAGTGGACAATGCATCGATTGTGTGCCGGTTTATTTCCCGGGGATTTAATTGTCTGTCGTCAACATCGGTACAATGTATGTAATATATATATATATAGTGACACGTTATTAGCGCTGAAAGCAGCTGTATAATCTCGGTTGTTATTAATTGGAAACGGATCTTTTGTGACTTAAGTTAGAAATATTTGCGCTTGTTTTCGATCGATAAGTTTACGGAAATATTGTTTTTTTCAAAAGAAAAAAAAAACAATTACGGAAAATCTTTACTAATACTTTTGTAATTGCACGATTCGACGTAACGTGAGTAGATATAGAGAATAATAATTAGATCCAATGTACAATATCGTTCTTCTATTTATTAATAGTATTTATAAATACTATTCATATCGAAATTTTTAATAGTGTATAAACTTATTCAATTTTTTTTTTTTGTAAGTCATACGACTGCAACTGAATTAATACATTTCAACATTTTATTGTGACGGATCATGACTGAAAAAATATCAGATCGATGACTGATTGCGCCGGAGGTTGAAGTTTAACAGTTATACTGATTAAATTAATGAAACAATTACTTTTAAATTAACATGCACATTTCATTAATAACCATAAGATATAGGTTTTAGATATTTTCAGCCGAATTATAAACGAAACATTTCTTACTGAAATATATAATTTTCGTATTTTGAAAAAAAAATTATTATTATTAGATAAAATTACAATATTATAAACTTCATAAATGTAGGTTAGGTTAAATTAGGTTTATATTAGGTAATATTAATATTATATTTCATTCATACTTCATAAATTACTGTTAAATCAAGAACTACACCATTGAATAACATAATAAATACTAATACGAGGATATTAAAAAAAATCTTAAAATGTTGGATATAAAACTAGAAAAATTCCGTGTTTTAAAATTACAATTTTACGCCAAATAATAAAAATTTAAAAATCGAAAATTAATATAAACCAAAGGTTACAATATATTTTAATTTTTAATTAGTTATTATATAGTATGTAAGATTCAATATTTCAAAATAAATATTCAAATTTGAAGAATATATTTAGTAGATATTAATAAAATAATAAAATAAAGTTGGTAGTTTGAAATACAATTAAAAATTTCAAAATTCATGTAAAGTTTTTTTGTCTTATTTATTTTCTTAAACAATGCTTTCTTCAACTTACATTTCTGCCCATGATTTCGTTTCTAATAATTCACTATTACGTTTGTACTCATATGCTATAAATTTACATTTTTTATACTTAGAAGTATTCATTAATGCTTTAACACCGTCTCCAATTTCATTTACTTCTTTAACTGTAATTTTTTTTATTTTAATTTAAACAAATCTTTGCAGAAATTGTGAGAATAGGTAAAACGAGAAGAAACGACAGAAAAACTATGAATACGGAGACAATAATAAGCACTATTGATATAAATTTAAGATAAAATATAGTATCTATCGATGCTATGATCGATACGTATAAATCCTGATCTTAATAAATGTTTGATAGCAAAATAAATATAGTTACCAAAAATATTTTTGTTCATTTTATGATATTTTTTCCATTTAATTAAGATTTATAAAATTAACATGATCAAACAATAGCTTTCTGTTGTACGTTACACAGATTCCGTTTTATCAAGGGTTTAATCCTATGTTAAATTATAGAAAGTTAGAATTATAAAAAGTCCTATGTTAAATTATGCCAAGACCATAATAAATTCCAACACTGAACAAGGTTCCGTCTTATTAAAGGTCCGGATAACTGAGGTCTTACTGTATATAATTAAGATAATGAAAAGTTGTTCAACAATTTCTTACTTAAACGCAAATTTTAAATCCAAAATATCTTTTAACAGTATATAAATGAAATTACTCAGTCAATTATAAAAAAAATGTTCTACTATTTTCTAATTAATTTTTTTATTTCAAATACTGTAAAACATATTTCATTTCAATCCTTTTAGAACGAATTTTTATTTTCTACGTATCCGTGACGAATAAAATTGCGCAATAACGTTTTATTTATAGCTCTTACAGCAAGGACTTATTATTTCTTTTGATATTTTTGATATTTCGAGCGATTTCAATAGTCTTGTGACCATTATCTATAAAAAATAGGATGGAAGCGTTTCATGTCACACGAGACTTTGATATTTTAGGCGTATCAAAATGAAGATTTCACGAACATTAATTTTTTCTACGTTTAATTTAAATTTGCTTTGAATAAATATGGACACGCATGGTACATTATAATACGTTTACCATGCGTACGTGCCGTAAAACATGAATAAATGCTCGTACGTAGTACGGTTGATCATAGTTTTAACGAACGTTTATAATTATCCAAAAATTCCGGTGACAACAGCAACTTCCGAATGATAAAGAGCTTAAACTTTTGTTTTCCAGATAACGACGTTGGTCGTAATTTACAGTTTGTTGTTATAGCGCGAAACACGAGTAACGAAATCCTTATCTCTCTCTCTCTCTCTCTCTCTCTCCCTCTTTATATATACATGGTCATCTCAGTATTAACCACTTATAAGTCTTATTTAGTTTCGTGAGACTTTAAAGAGCACCCTCTGCCCTGCAAACGTCGTAACGGGCCAGCGCGCGGTGCTGTGCAAGGATGAGTTTAGTTTTTGCGGCGGCGGCGGAAACGAAAAGCGCCTCTGCGGCACACATACACACACACATACATATATATCGGTGCGGAATGTGCCGCGGTTAAGAGGTGGAAGACATTAAATTTACAATTGGCGGCCTTGTGCGAACCGGCAATAAACAAAACCGTCAAGTTGGCTAATTTGTCTTTAAAAGTAATTAAGACCGGGACGCATCGGCTGCGGAGGTGGCAGCGTACAGATGAGGCTGCAGCTGAGATTAACTTTCTTCCGCGCGGCGGCGATACCCCCCCCCCCCCAGGGGGTTTACCGCTAATAGCGTTTATCTTAATGTCTGTTAGCCACTCATTACAATCGTGCCTTGTCTCCGCAAACACCTGAGCGCATAATTTTCATCCGCGCGAGATAAAACCCGTTGGACCAAACGACAACCCTACAGTTCTGTCCCGTACCGTCCCCGCCACCGCTTCCATCGTTCTCCTGCGAATCCTTTCCGTCCGATTTCTTCTTATTCAATGCCGTTCCCCCGAGCGAGATGTAGTTGTTCCGCTGCCGCAGCTCTACGCGCAGTGCGGCCAGAAGTGGTGTAGGGATGTCGTTTACCCGCAGTGTTTGGTAAACGGTACCGCAGCAGTCCTTTGACAATTCGTTTTTAGTTTCTCCGATTCCAAGTGTACGGAAGTTACTTCGTACACGACTATCTCTCCTTGTCTCTGTTTTATGCGTTCCGAGAATCTCGCTTAAACCAATCGGCCGTGACGATAATTGCGTACGTGAACACGCTACGAGTAACGTGGATAAGTTAGGTGCCGTGCACATCGCCCGGGGATCGTACACCAGGGCTTATTCCAAGGGTTTTTATCTACTGCCCCCAAACATACTGAAAAGTTTGTTTTATGAAATTTATTTGGATTGACATACTTATTCCCTCACCAAATAAATTGTATATTGATATTTTAGAATTTTGACCATCACGTGGTAAAATATTAAAAAAAAATACGGATCTTTTTCGTTATACGTATACCACTATTTAAATATAAATTACATAGATCAAACAATCATCGAAGTAGAAAAGATTGTAAACTTACATAATTATTACTTATTAGTAGGGCTGTGAATTTAATGCACTAAAAAACCATAAAAATGCATTTAAAATATCAAAAAAATTCAATAAAATATGCACTTAAAATGCAAAAAAAGGAATATAAAATGCCAAAAATTATAGTATAAAATTCATATTTATTATTTATATTTATATTTATATTAATATTATACATTAGTACAAAAAAGTGTTTATTTAATAAAAAAAAAAAAATAATAATAATGTTGATTGAATTTGAATATTAATATATATATAAATTATATATTTTAATATTTGCAGATATTTATTTATCTTATTCATCTTTAGTCTTTACTGTTGCATTGGACAACAAGTACTCGTTTGATATTCTCAAATAAAAATGACTGCCGATTGTATGTCAACAAATTTTTAAATGCCGAAAAACTCCTTTTAACATCTACAAACGTAATAGGAGCGTATGGCATAAAAGCCATATCATCAAAGCTGAGGTCATCTAGGAGAGACGTTCTGGACAGTTCAGTTCCCTCGAGAATTTTCGATATATTACAAATTGTATTAAATCCCGTATTTTTTTTCAATACATTTTTTAATTTTAACTGAACGATCTTTCCTCTTTCATTTTTTATTTCTTGAATTTTGTTTTGAAATTCTGTCACAATTTGAATAGAATCTGCGAGGGTACGAATAGACAATTCTAAACGAATGATAGTTTCAGGTAGTGTTTCAAAGTTAGATTTAATATACGTTAAATTGCACTCTAAATTCCGATCGGCCATTAAATCTTGTACTTTTCCAATGGAAAAGCGTCTTACCGGTTGAACTGCATGACTACTTGTTTTATTAAAACGTAATTTTCAAAATAATACATGACTGCATTCAACCAAGTTCCCCACCTAATCAATATTGGTTGAGGCGGTAATGGTATATTAGGAGCAATAGTTTTAAAATTTGTAATTGATACGGTGCTTTTAAAAATATTTTTTTTGCATTCGAAATGAATTCGTCTACTTCTGGAAAAATATTTCGTATTTCTTCTGCTACCCTATGTAGAGCATGGGCAAGATATATTACGTGTTCCATTTTAGAGTAAAGTAATTTTAAAGCTTTTCCTGTCTTCACCATGTATGTTGCCGCGTCTGATAAAAATAGGACATTCTCCCGTTGAATACCACCCGGCCATAACAGCGAAAGTGATCGTTCAAAACATCTAACTATTGTACCACTATTAGCTTTTTTTTAATACTGTTGAATCTAATAAAAAAACTTTACCGGGATGGCCCAATTCTAATGTGCCGATTATTGTATTTTCAATACATCTACCCATTGTATCTGTTGTCTCGTCAATTGAAATCCAAATTTTTTTATTTGATGCATACGTTCTGATTCCACATAAAGTGTTTTCGTAACAGTCGTGTACATATGTTTTTCTTAATGTTGATTGGTCAGGTATCGATTTATTAGTATATTTTTCTAAAAATTTACGAAAAGTTGGTTGCGATAACTTATTCAGTGGTATATTCGCACTTAAAAAAGCCTTACAAAGGTCACTATTAAAACTTAAGTTTGATGATGAAGTTGTGATCAAAGTTTGAAGACATGAAGTTTCTTTATCGTTTTTTTTTTTGGACACCTACAATATGCTTCTTACCTTCTACGTGTTGTTGTACCGTAAATTTTTTTCCGCCGAAATTCTAATTTCACTAACTTTGCAGTATAATATTGTACTATCTGTACTAAAAATATCAGCGCCAAATTCATTGACGTATTTTCGTAATGTTGACGAGAAAAGCTGTTTTGATTTCGGCATTTTACTGTTGACACACTTCACTGTAAACTCGCGAACGCCGAATAGGTACTAAACGATAAATACTGAAATACCTACTAATAACTTAATCTGGAAATTCGTGACTGATACATGATATGCCACAATAACTTATCTAGTTGTCTAGTAATTGCCTTATTTTATCTAATCGTTATCTTTACCCGTATATAGCTTGTGACTTTTGTAAAATATTATTTAATAAAATATAAATTTGACATAATATACAGCCTGTGTAAAATAAAAAAAAAATGTTTTCAAACAAGTCAATTCATGGCATTTGATTAAAAATATTAGAAAATGAACTAAAAAAGCAAAATATGACCTAAAAATGCAAAAAAATGACCTAAAAAATTAAAAACGTCAAAAAATGCAAAAATATGCAAAATAAAAGTTTTATAGATGGATTCGTAGTTACATAATTCAAATTATGTGCTTACAAAGCTATGTTTTACAATCACCAAAAAAAAAATGCACTTTCCTATAAATTCAAAGCCCTACTTATTAGGCACTAGGTTGGGTTTATAAATTACATAAATTTCAAATACTCAGTAGAAGTTCAATCATTCTATAAGGAAAATTATACTTTTGTAAGGTGCCCATATTCATAAAGTCCACTGCCCTTTTGATTTTTCCAACTACCCAATTTGAGTCGTACTGCTCGTTAGAATAAGGCCTGTCGTACACATTGCCAATCGATTTCGGATAAAGCAATCGGTTAGCTATTGTTGTATTATTTTATTATGACGTCTGGACAGTTTGAATTTCCCGTTGAAGTAATTCTGAGATATGATATAAATTCTTTTTTATGTATGTATGAGTAATATATTTATCTGTATTTTCGTATGATATGGTTATTTATGCTAATAATAATTCTGTAGCTTTCGAGGTGAGTTCATATGGGTACTTATCTAAAACGTTGATTTCACTTGAGCAACACAAAAGTGTTGGTTTTAATTACGTATGCTACTCGTATTATAGTGTGTTAAGGCTTTTGGAATTACCATTTATAATATTTCCTTTCAGTTTTTTCCAAATTTCTTACCATAAAAATTAATTTAATAGATGTTTAAAATTGTTATTAAACTAAAAAATTATAATAGTACATTTTAAAGCCAAGTTAAGTACAACATTTTAATGAAGAAATTTAAAGAAGAAAAAAAAAGAAAATCACGGCTCGTACTATAATATAATGTTTTAAAATAATATAATGTTATAAAGGTGATTGAATGATATTGCTGGAAATTGAAACAAATGAATCGAAACTGAGTAGAAAACGTAGGATGGATAGATTTTTGCTTCTACAAATAGTTGATATAATAGTAGAACTAAATATCTAAATTAGTAATATTAAACTTTTTAAGTTCAAATTATTGTAAAAAAAAGCATCTGTTATATTAGCATGTCTTACTGCGTTATCAAAATAAAACAGATTAAAATGTGAGAAAAATAAAATATTCAAGTGCCTTAAAACAACACAAATATCATTAAAATATTTCGAAACCATGAAAAGTGCGCTAATCAGAGCATTTACTGAATATATATATATAGATGGCGTAAAAATTAGAAATACGGACTACTGTCGGATTCTATTGAAAAAAAGAACCAGGAGCTCCTAACATTTTTATTGTTCTTTATTGCACGAATAGTAATGTATATATGAAAATAATAGAAAAAATATTGAATCTGTTTATTTTCTTTTATTAGACTCATAATACAAACATTTTTCTACCTATTTAAATTTAATTGTACTACAATTTATAGATTTTAGAAAACTGTTGTAACGTAGTTAATCACATATCATCTTTTATGCTTTCAAAAAAGATAATGGAATCTTACCTTCATCACTTATTTTTTTTTCGTGTTTTTAAGAACACACTGATGTGCGAGATAAATCTAAATTTATCACGAGGTATATTAAACGACAAAATATAAATTGATATTTGATATTATGAAGCATATTAAGTTTTATTGTTTAATACTTATGAATTTAAAAATTTTTATTTAATTAATTTAAATTAAATTAACACTAACACACAAGTATTAATTCGTATACATTTTTTGTTTGACCATTCCTTACTTTTTTTTTTTTCGATTAGTGCAAAGTATGAAATATTTCAATAGTGTGTCGCCGTAATAAAAACAATGAAAACACTGCCTTAGGCAAATTTTATTAATAAATTAATTAATTTACACCAAATGGAATTTGGTGTAAATATTTAATATGTGTGCATAAAAATATATATATATTTATGCAACTTGAATGACAGATAAAATGTATCTATACAAATTAACAATAAACAAAAATAATAATTATAGTTATATGTAATATCCACTCATCATCTTATTGATTCTTTTTTTTTTTCGCAGTGGAAATATAAAAAATTCATCAAATGTATTATTTTTCAATATCGTACGAAACATTTTATTTAATATTTTTACCGAAATTGATCTTGTTCCATTATATTACAACCCATTTGTAATAACACTAAAAAATATCGTTGGGTGTTCTATTTTCATCTCGGATGCGTTTTTCCGGTAATACAACACCGTCGTTAAACTGGGCAACCCTCCCCATACGAGCCGACTAGCCGCCAGCACCCAGGTGGGTTCCAAGATGTCAATTAGGGAGACATCACGCAAACACAACGCTGTGGCTGCGGTGGCAGTGATTTATCATCGACGTTTTTCTCCCCCCCCCCCCCCCCCCC